>NW_025896087.1:1394829-1398542 GCF_002878395.1 Capsicum annuum | reverse complement strand
TTCAAAGTTCCATAAATCATATCTTGAAAACACTTGAAATATCAAGTGTTTTCAAGATATGATTTATGGAACTTTGAATCGTCCAATATTGGTATACATAATAACCTTATTATCTTGTTTTCTTGAAATGAGATTTTATGCCATAAACTGCATACCACTACTATGAAATTATTTTTTTGAGGATTCTTGATATAAGAACCATGATTTGAGTTACATTACGACATACAAAATCTTACTATGATTTGAAGATCTTAAATGCTTTTCAAAAGCTATTGTCATGATTTGAATATTGAAATGAAAGAATGATCATTTGAGAATATTGATTTGCATCCGCAGAGTCGGGATGATTTATATTGATTTTAAGCTCGCAGAGACGAAATACTTTTGTTATTGATATCATGTTGATGTTGAGGAAAATTAAAATATTTCGAGCTAAAATGTGTTGAGTTAGGAATCCACAAATTGATATGATTTGATAAATGAGAAAGAGATTTGATTTGGTCTTTATGATAGACCCTTGTGATGTTGTGGTGGATTTCCTAACGCGTTCTGAGCTAGTCGGGGAGTATTACTTAGCACCAAGAGGGAAATTTTGTATTTTCCCAAACCTATGTGCCACCATAGGGTTTTTGATGATGATATTATTGGCCAGAGAGCCGAATTATGATTATGAAAGCTTTAAGGTTGTACTCCCTGGCAAGAGTACAACACTCCCGCCAATGGGAGTGCTCTCCCTACAAGGGCAAATGTTGGTATTCCACACGGCTCACGTGGGATTGTCGGTTATAAGAAACTCTCCTGTCCGTAAGAGTATGTTTCTTGAACTATCGAGTCGCTCCGAGTCTTGAGTTGATGAGTTTGGTTGTCTATGATGAGTCATGAGAATTTATGATGAATATTGATGATTTTATGATGATTTATGGGATTTTACTTATGTTTTCCTATCTATAATATTATGAGAAGTATAGATAATAAAATTCAAGCCATGTGAGTCTTCATTTCCCGTACGCATGTTTTACAAAATCAAAGATATTATTCAAATTATTGCGTGCACCCTTACATATTCAGTTGCTTATGAGGAGTCATGGTGAGTTATGTAACTACTTCCCATGGTTTCTGTGTCAGTATAAATCTTCAGGAGTTCGGGGTATGAGTGTATTCGATTGATCAGTGTTGGTATCCTGTGATTCAGTAATGCAGTACCCTAGTACAGTAGTGAGTTCCGAGGACAGTAAAGTGGTATTCGAGCTGTGGTGTCTGGAGTTGTTATAATTGTTATAGTGGTTGTGAATTGTGCATTCATATATGTGTACTTGTTCGTTATTCTCATGATTATTCTGTTGATTAAATGTTCATGCATAAGCCCTTGCATTTAGCCTTCTCTGCTTGCATACTCAGTACATCTTAGTACTGAGGCATTCGCGCTATGGTGTTCTTTTATTTTGGGGCACCATAGGTTCAGAGGAGTGAAACTTGGAGCATCTTAGAAGTCACTTGTATAGCAGCAGTGGGTGCAACAGTGAGTCCTCATCATCCGAGGATGTTGTTATTACAGTATTTGATTTTAGTAGATGGAGTTAGTTGGTGAGTTGTCCCTTCAACTCCACAGTTCAGGCAGTGTAGAGGCTTTTTAGATAGATGTATTAGTGTGTGGTTTAAGGTATTGTATATTTCTAGATGTTTGAACCTTATGGCAAGTGTTAGCCAGTTTTCGCATGTATTTTATTATATTATGTTGTGAACAGGTACAGATATCAGAAAAGAGTTAGCTTGTGGTCCTTCGTGATCATAAGCACCGTGTGGCATTTCGGTTCTCGAGAATCGGGGCGTTACATGGACCAACACTAAAACCACATCTATAATCTAGCAATGTATCAAATCCATGCTACAATTTAATCTAAACTAGGGAGAAGGCAATATGAGTCTACAGGGTTATAAACATACTATCTTACGGGTCCAAGACTCTCATCTAACTTCCCCAAAACATCAATAATCAAGGCTAAGCTATCTTACTCATAATCAATCCTAACATCCATATTTACGCGCAACATATATCACACATCATTTATACAGAAAAGTAGATAGAAGCCTACCTCAAGGCCAAACCATAAAACCTCACTTTATGCACCACATGCTCATCTTCACTTTACAATCCTCAAATATCATCACACTATCAAAATAATAATCTACCCATTAATACGAGTCTAATGATACCCATATTGCACTATTGTGCTCCGAATCCAAAAATGACACCAAAATCCCAAGTGGATCCCACATATGGAAAATGAGTTTCCGAAGCCAACCCAATGTTCACATGTGAACAAGGAATCATAATCCTCAAAGAATGGGTAAAAACTAAGCATACTTTGGGCTAAAATAAAGCCCTAAGTTAAATTGGGGTTTTGGGTCCAAACGAAGAAATTCAAGCATGAATTCAAGAAATTCTTACCTTAATCTTGAAGATAATCGCGATACAATACATGATGATAACTAAGCTCCCAAGTCACCCCCATGACCAATTTTGAGTTATTAAAAAGATACTACTAACCAACTCAAACTCTTAGCATGATATGAATGAAAAAAAATGAAGGATTCCTAAGAATCTCACGTAGACTCCCGAAGATAGGAAACGGACGTCAACGTTTCGATCCCCAGGACTCTATTAGACACTTGTTCTTGTATCAATAATATTGGTGAAACCTAGGCTCTGATACCAATATGTCACGACCTGATTTCCTAGTCATGGTGGCACCTACCATATCTCACCAGTAGGTAAGCCGATACCGTAACTCAGAGCTATTACAATGGGTTACCTTGGTAAGAACGTCCAACTTGGACCCTATATGTGAACACAACATATGAAAACAATATTTCACAACTAAGGACAGCCGATATTCAAAAACAAATCCCACGACCTTATAGTATTATACAAGAGCTTCTAAACTTGACAAGAGGAATTTATAATCTCAAAATCTAAAATGCCTCAAACAATCTCATACATTTGTCTTGAAATCAAAAGACAAATAAGGATAGATGGGATACAGGGAAACTCGATCTCCAAGAGCTCACCCGGTCTCTGAATAGTCAACTCGTACGAACTAGCTCAACGGTGGCAACTAGAACCTTGGTCTGCACCAAAAAGGTACAGAAGTGTAGTATGAGTACCAAAACACTGGTACTTAGTAGGAATCATCGTCCGACTAAGCTAAAATATAATGTAAAGATGATATAAGGAAAGACAATGATCTTAAATTCAAGGGATAGGTTGTACTTGAATCTACTTTGATACCACTGCAACAATATCTATACTACTAAAGCAATAACATGACATACTATTTCAATATACTCCATAATCACAATAACAACTGAGTATCATTTCGAAAGCGTACAAACATATACACAATAGAAAAACATCTACTTACCATAATCATCATCAACAATCTTTAGAACATACACACAAGAACTTACCACGACGTCCCATACCACCGGGAAGTACATGAAAGAGAGCAAAACAAAGAACTCATCATGGCGTACTATACCACCGGAGAGTACATAAAAGAATACAAACAATAATAACATAAAGCACAACTAATCCATCAATTTACCAAAAACCACGGGTAGCACAACCCCGCCATGACTTATTACCGAAATCCACTTCCAAGTACACATACCATAATTCAACATAAAGAAAGCAACATTGTCATAACATAGGC
>NW_025896087.1:1000522-1058103 GCF_002878395.1 Capsicum annuum | reverse complement strand
AACCTTATAGCCTTACAATTCTATGTATTCCGCATTATTATATTATGATATGAAGTGTATAGGTACAAATATTAGTCTTGGGTTAGCTTGTGCTCCCTCAGGGTCATGATCACCATATAGCATTCCGGTTCAGCAAATCGGGGTGTTATAAACTTGGTATCAAAGCCTAATGTTCAATAGAGTCCTAGGAAGTCTGGAAGCCGCATCTAGTAGAGTCTTGTACATGGGTGTGTTTCACATCACATTTATGTGTGGGAGGCTATAAATCACCAAAACTCTCAGTCTAATCCATTGTTCTCTTATTCCAGACCATGGCCCCAAAGAGAAGAAACCAGCCAGCTCCTCAGCCAGAAGATCCTTTGGGCGAACATGTTTCCCATGCAGAGTTTAGAGCTGCATTTACCATACTTGCTCAGTCAATGGCTGCACAGAATGAATGGCCATCAGCCATTCCGGCCAATCCAGTGGCCACTCCCAAAACAGCTAGGGTTCGAGACTTCGGCCGGATAAACCCTCCATCTTTCCATAGGTCTAAGTCTGATGAGGACCCTTAGGAGTTGATTGACCAAGTCTAGAAGGTCATTGACATCATGGGTGCTACTTCTATTGAGAGTGCTGAGTTAGCCACCTACCAGTTATAGGATGTTGCTCTTGATTGGTACAAACAGTGGAAGTCTGAGAGGTTAGATGATACAGGCCCTATCTAGTGGGAGGAATTTGTCACAGCCTTCTTAAAGAGATTCTTTCCCCCAGAACTGAGGGAAGCCAAAGTTCTTAAGTTCATCAACCTCTGGCAAGGAAATGTGATGGTTAGGGAGATGGAGGAAACCATTCACAGTTTCGCTCCAAGTCAGCCATTCCAGCTCCTTCCTCTGCCAGTGCTCTAGTGCCGAAGTTCAGAGAAGGCAATAGAGACAAAGCGCTAGGCTCTAAATCTCAGGGCAGTGCTAGCAGTGCCCAAATGAATCCCCTTTGTCAGACTTGTGGTAAGAACTACAAGGGCATTTGCAGAGCCAGTAGTGATGTCTGTTTTTGTTATGGTAAGCTAGGCCACAAGATTAGAGATTGTCTGTAGTCAAGTCTTCAGGGTCAGCAAAATCATTCTGCAGCTCAGTCCAGTTGCCCAAACCAGTAGGGTGCCAATTCCAGTGCTACTAGTGGGCAACCCCTAAACAGACTCTATGCTCTTCAGTCCTGACAGGATTAGGAAAATTCTCCTAATGTCATTCTTTGTACATTAAAGATTTTCTATGTTTATGTTTATGCTTTGCTAGACCCAGGTGCGTCTTTGCCTTTTTTTACTCCATACATAGTAGTCCCGAAGTCCAAGTAGAGCCCTTCTCAGTCTCTACCCCAGTAGGTAAAACCATCATAGCTCGGCGGTATACAGGAACTTCCCAATTATTATATCTTTGAAATCCATGTCAGCAGATTTAGTGGAGCTAGAGATGACTGATTTTAATGTCATTCTTGGTATGGATTGGCTTCATTCCTGCTATACAACAGTCGACTGTAGAAATAGGATAGTTCAGTTTCAATTCCCAAATGAGCCCGTCCTAGAGTTGAAGGGTAGCATTTCAGCATTTAGGGGTCAACTTGTTTCCTACCCTCAGGAAAGAAAAATGATTTCTAAAGGGTGTATGTATCATCTCATGTATGTGAAAGATTCTAGTTCTGAATATCCCAGCCTCGAAACAGTCCCTATTGTTAATAAATACTCAGATGTATTTCCCAAAGATCTTCTAGACATTTCTCCTAAAAAGGAAATAGACTTCGGCATAGACCTTCTTCTAGATACTCAACTTATTTCTATTCCGCCATATAGAATGGCACCAACAAAACTCACGGAACTAAAAGATCAGTTGATGGATCTCTTAGATAAGGGATTCATCAGACCCAGTGTTTCCCCATGGGGGGCGCCAATATTATTCGTGCGCAATAAAGATGGTTCTCCTAGTATGTGTATTGATTACCATCAACTCAACAAGGTAACGGTCAAAAATAGATATCCTCTTACCAGGATTGATGATCTATTCGACCAACTTTAGGGTGCCAGTTACTTCTCTAAGATAGAGCTCAGATAAGGCTATCATCAGCTCAGAGTTAGAGAATGTGACATTTCGAAGGCAACTTTCTATACTCAATATTGTCACATTGAATTTTTAGTCATGTCATTTGGTCTTACTAATGCCCCTAAAACTGTTATGGCTTTGATGAACCGTGAGTTCAAGTAGTACTTGGACATGTTTTTCATATTCTTCATAGATAATATTCTGGTCTATTCTCGCACAGAGCGTGATCAGGCAGACCATCTTAGGATCGTTCTTCAGATTCTCAAGGATCACAAGTTATTCGCTAAGTTTAGCAAGTGCAAATTTTGGCTAAGATCAGTATCATTCCTTGGCCATATTATTTCTGGAGATGGCATTAGAGTAGATCCTCAGAAAATTGAGGCAGTAAGAAACTGGCCCAGACCCGTATCTCCATCAGATATTAGGAGTTTCTTAGGATTGGCTGGCTATTAGAGATGGTTTGTCAAGGGATTTTCTTCTATTGCATCTCCCATATCCAGATTGACTCAGAAGAAGATTAAGTTTCAGTGGTCAGATTCATGCGAGAAGAGCTTTTAAGAGTTGAAGACTCAACTCACCTCTGCTCCAGTTCTAGCAATTCTAGATGGTTCAGACAATTTTGTAGTCTATTGTGATGCATCTAGAGTGGGTTTAGGTTTTGTCCTTATGCAGCATGGTAAAGTCATATCCTACTCCTCCAGACAGTTAAACCACATGAGAAGAATTATCCTACTCATGATCTTGAGTTAGCAGTGGTAGTTTATGCCTTGAAGATTTGGAGGCATTATCTCTATGCAGTTCATGTAGATATCTTCACAGACCATAAAAGCCTCTAGTATGTCTTTTCCCAGAAAGATCTCAATCTTCGCCAGAGAAGGTGGTTAGAGCTCTTGAAGGATTACGACATGAGTGTTCTTTATCATCTAGGCAAGGCTAATGTTGTGGACGATGCTCTCAGTTGACTCTCCATAGGTAGTATTTCTCACGTTGAGGATAGTAAGAAAATGATGGCTCAGGAGATCCATCAGCTTGCTAGACTAGGCATTCACTTAGTCGACTCTTCAGAGGGTGGTGTATGTGTTCATAGTAGTTCAGAGTCATCTCTAGTTTCTGAGGTGAAAGAGAAACAAGACAGGGATCCTATCCTTTTTATGCTCAGAGAGTCAGTTCAGAATCAGAAAGTGGAGGCTTTCTCCCAAGGGGGAGTGGTGTTCTTCATTGTCAGGGTCGTTTATGTATTCCAGGTGTAGATGAATTAAGGCAGCGAATACTTGTATAAGCGCATGGTGCGCGATACTCTATTCATCTAGGGGCCACTAAGATGTACCGTGACATGTGGGAGATCTATTGGTGGAGTGGGATGAAGAGAGATGTTGTAGAGTTTATTGGCTAAGTTCTCTACATGTTAGCAAGTTAAGATAGAGCATCAGAAACCTAGTGGTTCCATACAAAAGTTCACCATTCCTACTTGGAAGTGGGAAGAAGTTAACATGGACTTCGTGACAGATTTGCCTAGAACTCATCATTAGCATGATTCAGTTTGGGTCATTATAGATAGAATGACCAAGTCAGCTCATTTCCTTCCTGTTCGTACTTCTTATTCCGCCGAGGATTATTCCAAGCTCTGTAGTCAGATTACACGGTATTCCACTATCTATCATCTCAGACAGAGGTACCCAGTTCACTTCTCACTTTTGGAAAGCATTCCAAAAGGGTCTCAGTACCTAAGTCCTTCTCAGCACAACATTTCATCCTCAAAAAAATGGTCAAGCAGAGAGAAACATTCAGACTCTTGAAGATATGCTAAGGGCATGTGCAATTGACTTCAAGGGAAGTTGGGACGACCACTTTCCTTTGATTGAGTTTGCATACAACAATAGCTATCATTATAGTATTCAGATGCTCCATTCGAAGCTCTTTATGGTAGGAGATGTAGATCTCCAATTAGTTGGTTCGAAGTTAGTGAGGCCTCAATCATAGGTCCTAACTTAGTATTCGATGCCTTAGAGAAAGTTCAGTTGATCAGAGAGATACTTTGAGCTGCTCAGAGCTGACAGAAGTCCTATGCAGATGTTCGTAGAAAGGATCTTAAGTTTGAGGTCAATGACTATGTCTATCTTAAGATATCTCCCATGAAGGGAGTGAAGACATTCGGTAAGAAAGGGAAACTCAGTCCCTATTATGTCGGTCCCTTCAGAATTCTTTCTCACTTTGGCAAGGTAGTTTATGAGCTTGAGTTGCCTTCAGATCGAGCCTCAGTCCATCTAGTCTTCCATGTCTCTTTGCTAAAGAAGTGCATAGGTAACCCAATAGTTTTTGTCCCTATTCAGAGCATTGAAATTCAGAACAACCTCTCCTATGAAGAGATTCCAGTCAAAATCTTAGATTATCAGACTCGTAGATTGAGGAACAAAGAAGTCCCTCTAGTAAAGGTTCTTTGGTGAAATCAGTCTCATGAGGAAGCTACTTGGGAAGCAGAAGCAGATATGCATATCAAGTATCCTCACCTCTTCCTCAACAATTCAGATCAAGCTTAAGGTAACAATTCTCCTTAAGCTTATTAAGTTTCACGTTCATGTTTACAGTATAAACTTGGTACCTATTAACCATTTCATACTCAGTCATGCATTTATGTGTCAGTTGCCCGTCCATCAGATATGCACGAGTTTAGTATGTTTAGCATGTCAGTCATGAGATCAAGTTTCAGTTCTTTATGTTCAGTTTAGGTTGTATAGTCTTGTATCCCTTCTCAATAAATTCTCATTTGAGGATGAATGTTCCTAAGGGGGAGATATTGTAATAGCCCGCATGTTTCTAAGCTAGAAAGTGAATAAGTATTCCTACGTATGAAATCTCCTACCTTGTGATTCATACTTGAGCACATGACTTACCATGAATATCCTAGTGATAGGACAGCTTATGATGCATTAAGCATGTTCATATGAGTAACTTAAGGTATTGCTAGCTAAGAGTTTTTGAATCCATCAAGTTTTAGTGTTTGATTTTTCAAGGGTCATCTTTGAATGAGTATAACTCAATGATAATGTGGTGTTTTGGCTGATTTAGACCCACCAAATTCTAGATAATCTAATTAGCTTTCCAACGATACCAATTTTGCCTTAATCCAATACCCGAGCAAAAAGTTATGCCCATTTTCGTGAGAGACAGTAAGCATAGGCGATTGTTTAGGCGCCGCCTAACCCAAGCATAGGTGATTGGTTAGGCGCCGCGCAACCCAAGCATAGGCGATCACTTGGGCTCTGCCTAAGTTAATTCTACGTGTCAAAAATACTCCGTGTTGAGTTATTTTAAAGGTAATTAAGTATTTAAATACTCCTTACATATCCCTAAACTTAACCCTACAAAATATATAGCCTCTAAACATATTACAACCCTATTTTCATCTCAAAGCTCATCATCCAAGATCACTAAAGGAGAAAAACTACTAGGGTTGTATAATTAAGCTTGAAGATCTGATTTCAAGGAAATTCCTCTATCAATCATCAATAATCTTCCTTCTAACGTATGCGTAGTGTTCATCTATGGATTCAATTCATTCATAGAGTTCAAGAATCAATCCTTAAAATACAAAAGCTTGGTTGATTGTGGTGATAAGATCATACCCATGTTGATGCTTGATTGTTTTCCTCTTTTTCATTATAAAGTATGATTTCTATATTGTTGGGTGTTCATGATCATGTTGCTGATATTGGGTGATTGCCAAGATGGAATCTTTACATATTTTTGAGAATTTATGATATCATATGAGTTGGAAATATGTAAGTTTGGTTGTTCATGATGTATAATTTAATGAATTCACCTATGCTTAAGATATGCATGTAAAGTGTTTGATAAAATGCCTAAAGAACTAGAAAGCATGCAATATGGCTAAATTGTGACTAAGTAAAGGATTCATGATATGCCCTTACATTCCAATGACTTCTATGTTATTAATGTGCCTTGTAAATGTTGTTGGAATAGCCATGAACTATTCTTATGATATTATGCTATGTTTACTTGCAAATCCTACTTATGAACAAGATGTATGATAACCATGCAATCCACATGAACTTCCATGCTATTAGTATGTGTTGCCAATATGATTATGCAATGAACATGATATTAAGATTGTGCAAGTACTTCTATATGAGATGAAACCCTTTCTATGCAATACATTGTTGATAACTTAGTATGAGATCCCTACTTATGATATTATAAATTGTGGACTCTACTCTTAAGATCAAGTCAGTCATATATGTCAGTTTCCTTCCATCGAGTCATAGGGGTAGTTTTACCCGAAAACTATAGCTGTGTGCCTAAATCCTTGTCATGTTTCATGATATTCGAACTCAAGCTATGATTCCATAGACTTCAGTCAGTCATGTGACTCAAGAAAACCTCATGATCTTAGTCAGTTGTGAGATATCAGTAACATTCTGCCAGTCAATGGAATTCAGTAAGGTTAAGTCATGTAGAGTCAGTTGTTTATGTCCAGTCCCTCCAGATGGGAGTAGAGGTTAGCACCGAGAAAATCTAAGGATGGGAACTCACCCGCCAGTTCAGGGTGTGATTCTTAGTAGCAATCCTTGTGTTCCAGAACTACGTAGCCAGCGTAGGTTAAGACATCTTAGTCGATCAGCTGAGGATTGATGAGGTGTCTTAACCCATCAGTTTAGGGTTCCCACCATTCTTATTGATTACCCGCCAGATGAGGGTAACTCATAGCTGTCCTTACCAGTGGCGCGGTATTGAGACCCCTCCAGTCGGGGCAAAGATTGGACCCTTGCTTATCCATAACAGCATACATGGGGCATGTCGGTTAAACACAACTTCCTACAGTGTCAGTATTAGTCTCAGTAAAAGAACTCAAATAGTTCTTCAGATTTCAGTATATATAGGACCATCATATATAGTTATCTATGTTATCAGTTTCAGTATTAGTCAGGGTAGTCATCAGTAAACCATTTGCTTACAAGTCCTGCTATCACGTATTCATGGTCCCAGTTTCTATATATGTGTGTTTGCACTCCCACGTTCATATTAATTAGTCAGTGTTGCTTATGTATGAAACCCTTTATGTTCAGCCTACTTTCCTCATATACTCAGTACTCCAGTTGTACTGACGCATTTACGCTATGGTTCTTTCTTTTTATGTTACAACATAGGTTCCGAGACATGAGCTCCAGCCCAATAGTAGCAGTAGCGTTCCAGTCACAGAGACACAGTGAGTCCTCAATGATTCAAGGACATTATGATCTGATTCATTTATTTATTTCTTCAGTTCAGTTTTTTGGAGTTAGTTGGATACAGGTTCCTTCAACTCCTTATTCAGACAGTTTAGAGGCTTTCAGATCTACTTTCAGATTTATGCTCAGATTTACGTTCAGATTGAGTTGTTTTTGGGTATTTTCACCCACATGATCATATTCAGTTGGACCTTATGGCCTTATAGTTCCATTTATTCCACGTTATTATATTATGATTTGCAATATACAGGTACAAATATCGGTCATGGATTAGCTTGTGGTCTCTCGGGGTTATGAGCACCGTGTACCATTTCGGTTCAGCAAATCGGGGTGTTACAACAACACCATTCAAATGTGTGGGGTTTAATAACCACAACAATCTCATGTAAACATGGTATTAAATCAAGATTCATGGGGATTCATATTTAAAAATCATAATAATTTGTAAAAGATAATAACTTTGAATTTAAAATTAGATTCTTGTACTGCAAGGGTGGAAGGTACCCAAGGATGAACATCTAACATACCTGGGTTGATGAATTCGTGAAGGTTCTTGGTAGTTTTCTTGAAACTTGAGCTTGAATCCTTAAAGACTAGTTTTTGTTCTTGAAAGAGGGTACTTTAATTTTGAGAGAATTGTGAAATAATGAGAAAATAATGCTCTATTGGAACTTAATCTCGTGTCTGGACGGATTTGGGGCTATCGGTAAAGACCAAACTGTCCCATAAAATTAAATTGCTAAATTAGAAAATCCTAACTTTGGCCTTCGGCGCGACACGGTGTTATTGTGTTGCACCACTAGAAAATTGAAAATTGCCATTTTTCCCAATAGTGTGATGCGATAGCCTCTAAATACGGATGATCCCCAACTGGAAGCTTGGTGCGATGTGGTGCCAATCATGTTGCCCTACTGGAAAAGTATAATTGCAAAATGACCCCTTGGCGTGATGTAGTGGCAATCACGGTGACACATGGGAAAAGGACAAACATCATTTTGACCATCACCGCGATGCGGCCTTATCACGTTGGGCTACTATTCTATACTAAAAGTTCCATAACTTCCCATCTGCGTATCGAATTTGGGAAAATTTGGTATCGTTGGAAAGCTAATTCAATTTTCTATCATTTGGTGGGTCTTGAGGTGGAAAATTCCCAGTATAGAAAATGATGTGCTCATTTGAAGTTGACTAAAGCAACATTCTTTCCAAAAATTCAATTGGTAATGAATATTTTGATTCGTCTAGTAGCTGGAATTTATTTGGGGCCTTAATATACATCAAACCCACTCATAAAACTACCATAGAACTATAATTTATTTCTTATGAGATCGAATAATGATTCTAATATTAGTCTGGATTTTTGGGGTACTAGAATATCTCCTTATTAGGAACATTTTTCCTCGAATGAGACTGGTTAGTCTAAGAGTACTGTACGGAGGTAACTAAGATCATGTACTGAACACAGATGACTTGGAATATAATTTCATATCTGATTCTAAAACATAATACATGAATTTAATATCACAAACTGAACTTATTTCGTGAATACATGTAATGACATGAGAATGCTTATAAGGCTGAGATATAACTAAGAGAGTCAACTTATTAGTACCTCATTGCTTCAAGCTAGATCTTTCTATTTGAAGAGAAGATGGAAGGTTTAGGACATAAAATCTCAGGGGATCATAGTACATCTCCTCCTTGGGATATTATGTCCCCAAAAGATACTGACTAGGTTGAAATACTCAGGGAAGACTGAGATGATGCAAAAGACATAAACAAACTGAATCATAACTGATTATCTGGGATCTGAAACATGATGTATGATACTAATGTGAATTTCCCTGATCATTATATGTGTAGCATGAGTACATAAACTGAATATACTATAAAGCATGAATACATGAGTCATGAGTTGTATGAACTGAGTTTGGAGTTCATAAGTTTAAAGGTACATGATTAGTACAGCTGAGCAAACTAGGACTCATTATACTAAGAACTGGAAGCATACATGATTCTTTATGATGTGTTTAAATGTGAAATATGATCATAGAGATGACATATAAAGCATGAGTTGATATATCAGTGAGGTAAGTACAAACTCTACACTGAGATGAGAATGGGTCGGGCATTACCCTCCCCTACTAATGTTCTACAATACATTGGCATCACTACTAGAACCTGAGGGACTGACCTAGTTACTTGTTCTATCATCTCCCCCTTAGCTTAAAGTCATCATTCTAAGTCTGGAACCACTTAATCAACATCTCTAAACTAGATTTCCACCACTTTACTCTAGAATCTGGGGTATGAAAATACACATAATTTGTAAACTCACTCTAAATAGGTATACTCGATAATGTAAAACTTGTTGCTATTACTTTATTCTGAGATACAACTCTTAGCTTTGTATAGCCCAAACAATCATCATGTAATAACTTAAAATTGGCTAACTTAGAGTTTTCAACTATTCTTTTTATTAGCTCAACCTTCAAAGATTCAAACTTAGATTCTAACACACATCCTGGATATCCCCAAATCTATAATGACCCGACGACTTTCATCATAGCCAACAAATATCACATCCCTAAATCACCCCCCACATCATCATGCTTAATTTAGAGTCAGCACCATAAATTCTTGCATACACTATTTTGAGCCTTCTGGTTCACCTTTCATACAACTAACCCCTTTTCACTGCTGCTAAACTCCTGGGCTCATGATTCTAACACTAGATTATATATTTTCATAGGATTTCAAGAGAGGACTGACAACACATTTATACCCTAAGCACTGAGGTACTACTCTTTCATTCACTGACTAGTTCATTGAGAAGCTCAAATAGAACAACTATATTTTTGAAATCAACTGAAGGGATTTATTGGAATACTGTGACCGGGCAATTTCTGTATACTCGTCTAGCTAGGATAGATTTACCCACTAAGGTAGACATTGTGAAGAGCTGTACTAAGATTTTGGGACTGAATCTAAAGTTGATGACTATATAAGGGGTTACAAAAGAAAATCTCCAGGGTCTAATAAAGCATAAACATTTAAAAGGAAAGACTTGCAACAAATTAGTAACCACATCAGGAGAAATTTCTTGATCTTTTAGGGACTGAAATGCATAAAGTTTATTTTGACGTTGTCTCTGGGTTACACTGGAAGTGGTGCCCTGCTGAGTCAAGTGATCAGATGGAACTGAAGGATAATTGTGCTGACTTTGTGGACCAACCTTGGGACATTCTCAAACTGGAGGATGACTATGCTGACTTCGTGGACCAGCCTTAGGACATTCTTGGACATTGTGGCCTAACTCACCATATCCAAAACACATATCATTGTCGTCTCTACACATACCTAGGTGATTTTTACCACATTCTCTGCAAAGCAGATAGGTACGACCACTGCTCACACTACCCTACGAATTATATCCTAGCGCCTTATCTCAACGGTCATTCCTGAATGTAGCTATTGGTGCACTAGATGAAGATAGAGATGGGGCTAAAAACTTCTAACTAAACTTAGAATAGTTACCTCTATTTGACCTTGGCAGAGCAAAACTAAAGCTACCTATTCTGGCTCTCTTATTCTCTCTCTCCTTCTTCTTAAGCTTCTACTTCTCAATCTATTGAGCATAGACCATAAGCCTAGATATTTCTATCTCTTTAATTAACATCACAGTCCTACACACCTTTATCACATTATCAGATACTCCAGACACAAACTTGCTCATCCTAGATTTATTATCAGCAACAAAATGAGGAGCATACCTAGCTAACTGAGTAAACCTAAGAAAATACTCTTTCACACTCATGTTGCCTTGTTTCAAATGAATGAATTCTAACATATTAGATTCCTTAAACTCAAATGGGAAGAATCTCTCTAATAAAGCTGTAGCAAACTCCTCCAACTCTATAGGCCCTGCATCTATGCCTCTATCCCCTTTTCACTACTTAAACCAGGTGTGAGCTACATCCTGCAACTGGTAAGGAGCTAATTCATCACTGTCAGTAGAAGTCACCCCATAATGTATGTTACCTTCTGGACCATGTCTAGGAATTTCTATGAATCTTCTTCCAATTTGGATCCTAAAAATAAATAAGGATTTATTTGGGTAAAGTCCTAAATCCTAGCTACGGGAGTATTAGACACTGGGTTGGCTGGAACAACAGCTAGATAAACATTTTAAACCATAGCAAAGTGAGATAGATAGTGAATGAAAATCTAAACTATGCATGAGAAACATGCTCATTCAGTGGATCTTCTTGAACGAGCGGAGGTGCTGGCTGGTTTACGTTTCTTCTTCCTTTTGTCTTTCTAGAGGGCATGGTCTATAAATGGAAGGAAAAATTGAATTAGATAGAGAGTTTAACTTGACCTCATGCTCTTTTGAAAAACATGAACATTGAAAGAAGGAAACTTTTCTTAAACACCTCATAGCCTCTTGTCCATAAGTGTGGCACACTTTACACCTATGCACAAGACTCTACTTGATATAGATTTTAGACTTCCTAGGACACTCTAAAACCTTATGATCCAATACCAAGTTTTCAAAGCCCCGAGAGTGCACCCTAGGTGATATATGGTGCTTATAGTCCCGAGGGACCACAAGCTAACACATGACCTTATACTTGCTGTGAGCACTGAACCATATGCTAATGATAGAAGTCATATGTGGAATTTAACTAAAAAATGTCATAAGGTTTTAAATCATAGTTCTGATTATGTATGTAAAATAATACTGACCATAATGGTAAAATGGCCCATAGTAACAACTAAAAACTAATTGATTGTCCATAATAGTCTGAGAGCCTCTAAGTTGTCGGGCTATGGAGTTTATGGGACAAGCCCCTATCTAACCCTAACTAGCTAAATAGTTGAACTGCTAATATACATGAATATAAGCTAACTCATACTCGAAGGATGAGGACTCACCACGAATACTGCTGCTGATGCACTGGAAAGTCTAAGTACGACTAGGAACCCGAGTATCTGACTTATGATATAAGACATCATAGCACAAGCAATGAGTATGCGATCAAACCTTTGAATGTACTGGTATGCTAAAGGAGGTTAGGATTATATGCATGGGTTCATGTGTATGAGAAATAACTGACAGAATGTATAACACAAAGTACTGAATAGAATGCATGAAACCTGTAAAGATTGAGAATGCATGACCAAGCATAAAACATATTTTGAATATAATCTGTAAACTTAGGTACTGAAATATAATAACTGAATAACTGATAAAATGAGTGCTATGGTTAAGCAAGAATAAACTAAATTCTGAGATGAGTACTAAAACTAAAACTGAAATAGTGTGAGGTATCATCTAACAGACATGCCCCAAATTTGACCTGATAGGGGTCCAATGTGTGACCCCGATTGGAAGGGTACTAGTACCATGCCATGGGTACTAAAACTGGTTGTGTCAACCTTAAACTAGCAGGAAGATAATTTGTCAACCCTAAACTAATAGGAAGACTCATGAGATATGTGTCAACCCTAAAATAGCAGGAAGACATCTCAAACCTACACTAGCTACGTAGTTCTATAACTCAAGGATTGCTACTAAGGGTCAAACCCTATACTAAAAAGAATTCCCTATCCTTGGGTTTGCTTGGTGCTGAATCCTACTCCCAACTAAGCTGACACTGATTATGGGACTGAACTTGGCTTAACTAGACAAGTAACTAATCATGAAGGCTAATTGAGTGGTAATGCTCATGATTTATCTAAGACTATACTAAAGATACTGAAACAAAGTAAAAAGCTAAATTTTGAGTATTCATAACCCCCAGGACTCGATAGAAAAAGCAATAGGAACACTTGAATATTTTGAAACCACGGAAGGAAATCATTGTTCACAATTATTCACTTAAGAATTTTATAAAACACGTGGAGAATACGACTTTAACATGGGGATGCTTTATAAACATGAAAATATTGTACAATCACATGACCAAATCATAATCTTTGGGTTTTATTCAGAATTCATATGAGCATGATATGGACTTTACAATATTTAAAACATACTATACGAATTCCATGTGAAATCAGTTGAAAACAAAATAAAAGTCATTGTTTAAACTCAATCTTTAAGGCATTTAATCAAATACTTGAAAAGTATGGCTTAAGCATGAGAATAGTTTAAAGCTTGGAGTAATAGCAATATTTCAATATCAACATCACTAATTATGATTTAAATCAGCAAACAACACCATTCAAACGTGTGGTGTTTAATAACAACAACAATCTCATGTAAACATGGTATAGAATCAAGATTAATGGAGATTCATGTTTACAAATCATAATAACTGGTAAAAGATCATAACTTTGAATTTAAAATTAGATTCTTGGACTCCAAGAGTGGAAGGTACCCAAGGATGAACATCTAACATACCTGGGTTGATGAATTCATGAAGTTTCTTGGTGGTTTTTATAAAACTTGAGCTTGAATCTTGAAAGGCTAGGGTATGTTCTTCAAAGAGTCTACTTTAATTTTGAGAGAATTGTGAAATAATGAGAAAATAATCCTCTATTGGGACTTAAATCCCGTTTGTACGGATTTAGCGCTATGGAAAAAGACCAAACGGTCCCAAAAAATTTAAATAGCAAAACTAGAAAATCCTGACTTTGGCCTTAAATGCGATGAAGTGCTATCACGTTACACCACTAGAAATATAACAATTCCCATTTTTTCAAATGGCGCAACATGGTGCTATCGCATTGTTCCTCGGGAAACGGATGATCCCCTACTGAAAGCTTAGCGCGACGCGGTGCCAATAGTGGTGACCCACCGGAATAGGACAATTGTGAAATAGCCCCTTTGTGTGACACTGTGGCAATCAGGGTGACTCACTAGAAAAGGAAGATCAGGATTTTATCCATCAATGTGATGCGGCCTTATCACGTTGGGCTACTATTTTGCACTAAAAGTGCCATAACTTCTCACCTAAGTATCAGATTTGGGCAAAATTAGTATCGTTGGAAACCTAATTCAATTTCCTATCATTTGGTGGGTCTTGAGATGAAAAATTTTCAGTAGATATAAAGATGTGCTCATTTGAAGTTGACTAAAGAAACATTCTTCCCGAAAACTAAATCGGTAAGGAATATTTTGATTAGTCTAATAGTTGGGAGTTATTTGTTGCCCTAATATACATCAAAACCACTCATAAAACTACCAAAGAACTTTAATTTATTTATCATCATATCAAATCATGATTCTAATATTGGATTAGATTTTTGGGGTATTACAAAACCACTACCAACTCAGATACTTGAGACACTAATACAACTCTTCCCTTAATGCATTTATCTTCCCTAGTATTGATTCCTTATCCAAATTTCTAAGATTCCCTTACACCTAAGAATTCAGACTTTCTCCATTTTCTAAGAATTCTATGGTGTAATTCCCTTACCTTTAGCTATCCTTGGTGCCTGATATGCTCTACCAACTCTATCATTCAATGCTTCTCGCATATCTTAGGATCAAGAGTTCTTACTGACAGAATCTTTTGAGTCATCAGCATTTTATTCCTTCTTTAACTAGTCACATCCTTTATCTCCTTCTTTAGTCTCATTACTTTACCTCTTCCCTTTTTAATAGTTACTTTTCTCTTCTTGGGACTAGATCCTTCAGAGATTTTAATTTTCTTCGACAGTTATGTATTTCTGACTTATTCAAGCAAGTTTACTAGACTTCAGTTTAGAGGACTAAGGTGAGGTTTTCAATGGCATTAGTTGTTGAAGGATCAGGGTATTCAATAAGGACATATTCTTTGATTTTTTGGAGTTTTATCCACTTCAGGGTTTTTGGTTGGGTTTAAGGAAGTAGTAATGTCAATCATTTTATTTTGTGAGTGAAAGGGAGTGAGAAGGACTAGTTTGCTTTAGAGGAGGCAAGAAGAGATGAGTTAAGTCTAAAAATGTGAAATACTCTAATTTAGCAATTTTGAGAGGTAACTGTTTTCATCAAAATATGTTCCTTTTGAAATGATGTGTTTAATACTAATAAGAGTGAGTCTTAGTTTGTAAAAAATTGAAAACTTTTAGCGAAGGAAAAACACATGGCTTTCTTAGACATCACTTTATGATTATTAAAGAATACTATAGTGATACAAACCTGAGAAAAGACACCAGCTTCCTCTCCTTTTGTGTGAATCTTCAATTTTGTGCAAGTCACATTTGTCAATCTTCAAAGTTGTTCCCATTGGTGTCTACCTATAAGGTTATGGTACTGAGTTAGACTAATGTGCACCCACTTTATCAAGAATACCTGTCTCCATGTCCTAGCCAAATTTGTGGACATATATTGATTCAATAATTAGGTTAAGTCAGTCTCATGCTTTTAATCATTGCATACTCCTTATATCTTAGAATTTGTTCCCAAAGAGGGTCTAGGGACTAGGTCCCAGATTTGACTTTATTCAAGCTGCTGAAGCTTCTCTTTTTTAGATGATTTTCCTAGGGACCTGATAGTGCCAAACGCGCATGCAAGTGTACGTGGTCTTATCAAGCAATAAAGTGGCCTAATTAATGCCAAGTATTGATCCCATATAGACATGATTTAGTAATTATTTAATTCTAGTTCACAGTTTAGATTAATTTAGTGCGAGAGTAGCCAAAAAGAATAGTTTGTAATTTCTAAACTAAAGAAAAGAAAAAAATAATGCGTAAATTAAAGTACTTTGAACAATCAGTAGAGTAAAGCCCGGGTTAAAGAACTTTGAACAATCATACCATGTTATTAAATTTCATTCGTTAATTTTCTTATCTTCGTTGTTGATTCGTAGGGTAATTGCATGATCATGGTTTCCCAACCTCTAATCGTTTACCTAATTTGGATATTACAGCTACATCATTAAGCAGGGATATAATATTTCAATTAAGTGAATTAAATCTATCATCCTATGTTTGAATAAGGTAAGGCATATAAGTACATCCTTGTCCTAGACGCTAAGTCAAATTCTTTATTTTATAAAAGAATAAAAATCAAAACTTTGTTTATTCCCATGTTCTATCTCCCTATTCCCTCTCACAAGATCAAAAGGTTAATAATATATGTATTTTATAGGTGATCAATCCACAAAATAATTAAAATAAAAATAAACAAACAACCAATATAATAAGCAAAATTAAACGAAATTAATCTAAACCAATACTAATCATTCTCTTGATTTTAACCTCGGAAAGAAAGCTTTTTAGCCGATCATATTCATAAACATGATCCAAACAATTAAATTCATGATATGAATAATTAAAAGCTAATTAAAAATATTAAACCTAAAAAACCGTGCAGCCACCGCTTCAATTTCGTCCAAACTGTTTCCAGTTGTATCCAAGAATTGTCCACGAAAAAAAAATTTTCCAATGTTGTCCAGCTTTTTAAAATTCTCCAATTATCCATGTATATAATATAATATATATACTTATAGTAGGATTTGGATATATCACGTGGATCAATATATGCCCACAATTCGCCTTTGGTAAGTGTGAAACATTTCAATGGTAATATGTTTCATATCCTAAATAGAATTGTATTCTGCCGTGGAATAAAGCGTGCGTCGCACTGTGTATTGCATCGAAATAGAGAATGCAATGCACGCTCATCGCACGCCTCAACTGAAATTGAATCTTCAAATAATTTCTAAGGCATAAGAGCACTAAACTGAAGGATGTGACGTGCGCTCATCGCATGCATCCACTAGAAATTGCAGTCAAGATATTGGTTAAGTCTTTATCGTTCCATCGTTTATTCCTTGTATCTTGATATATTTTTCATGGATTTTCAAACTTTATATCATCAATATATCACCATATTCATCTCTCAAAGTTTCCTACAACATCACAAACCAAACAACACAATATCCTCAATGATGAATCAAAACACAAGTTAAGACTAGGCTAATTCGTAATGGTCTTCAACTTTATGTTTCGACTCTTGACTTATTAAAATTAAATTTTGTACCTTACTAACAAGTTATTACACTTATAATTAAACATTTAAACCATTCGGATCAAATTAAACACATTATAATGCAACGAAACCAACTAGACACACACCTAACTCAAGCTAGTAAAACTAGTTTTTCGGGTTAAACTCTAAATGACTCAATTAAGTACAAACTTGTTTAGAGAACACTTTGAACATTGAGATCACACACTTGGACATCTAAATGCTTATTTATATCATATTAAGACATATAGCACATGAATTATTCTCAGAACAAGGTGAAATAAGCTAGAATAATAATGTTGATGTGTATAAAACAACTCAGATCATCACCCCACACTTAAGCTTTTGTTCGTCCTTGAACAACTCCTTACTCTAAGCATAGAAAGCTGAGGTGATGCTACACTTCTACTAAAATGAAGACACTCAATCTAGTACTACAATAACTACACGGAATGCAAGTTTCTGCACAAAGCATGTTATTTACATAATTAATAGCTCATGAACACTACTTCAAAACATCCTAACCTCAAGAATTGACTCACCTTGTTGGCAAACTCATGCTTATCATTTATCAAGGACATCATAAAAATAACACAGATTCATCAAACATGTGCCCCTCACAACAAGAGAGTTACCCATAATCACTCACAATCATGCAATTAATAACATAATGGGTACAAGAATCAGATTACGCTCACTCTCACAGAGAATTCACAAGTTTCACATAATAAACCATAAGCTTTCCTTTAGTGTAATGCTCTATTGATATCAGAATGTCAAGTATAGGATCAAATAGGTCGATTTTTGGGTTATAATATAGGATAAGGGACGGGTAGGAACTATTTGGTAATAGTGACTAACCTCTCCAAGAACTTTAATACACTACATTATAAATTTAAAATCCATCTCCAAAAACCAAATTACACTTTTTCCATCCACCCATCACCTTTGTTTTTGCCCCATCTCTTTAAAGCATTTTCACAAATACTTGGTGGACATATAGTTTACTACCATATGAGTCGATTTTTTTCTCTTTTTTTCACAATCATGGAAATATTTCTAGAATAATTTATATCATACCCATCCACCACACATCAATTATACACCAATAACTATTGCCTAGGGACATCAATTTCACCTTTTTCTTCTTCAATTTCTCAAACTCCTCATTAATTTAATTTTTCATTAAATCACTTAGGAGAATTTTGGATAAAATTATGGTCTATCAAAGAAGGGATTAGGCTACTTATGAGGTTGTCAAAGAAAAAGTAAAAGGCTCAATGAGGATTAACTAGGGTAATGTTGGGTAGGACAAATATAAGATATAAAACAAGGCTATCAAAGAATTGTCTATATCATCTCCTAAACCCACACTCTTTATTTCGCTTCTCATACACATCGGGAAAGTTCTAGACACCACATACAAGAAGGAATATACAAAAACCTCACACGCACATGGCACATGCTCAACTCCATAAGATCATCATACACTCCCAATCAAACCATATCACAAATTCAAATTTAAGCCAACAATTACAAGAGTCATAAACATGAGCCTAAAATTTTCAAAAATAGCAATTCACTCAAAGACCGTGCTTTTTCAAAGAAACCCACTTGCATCATGTAATCAAAAATAGCACCAACAAAAATATCTTACAATTTAAATTGAGTTAAAAATTAGGAATTTCCCCACCCCACACATAAAAATCTACTTTGTCTTCAAAGGAAATTTAAAAGTAAAAAGATAGAAATACTCCCTGACGCCTCTACGCCTAACTAGTAGTATCTTTACACATAAATAAGGTTTGCGGGAACCCCACACTCGTTCTTTTCCATGCTTCAAGCTAAAGTTTATGGTACTCAAACTTTCCATTAACCTGTGACTCAACCAAAAATCAAAACTACGTAAAATATAAACTAAAACTAAAAAGAAAACGTACCTAATTAACTTGGGTTTTCTCCCAAGCAGCGCCTGATTTAGTGTCGCGGCATAACCCATATCAACTTAACTATATTCCTTCACCATTTTACTCCTCTTTGGGAGCCATTTTTCATTCATTTTTGACCACTTGAGTTTGTACTCTAAACGTCAACATCTCTCTTCACTTCAACCTTTATCATGCTGGGAGATTTTTGATTTATTAATCACCCTATACTTTTCCCTTTCAATAACATTGATCACACACAAATCTTTAATTTGGGGTTTCACAATGGGTGTTTGGTAAACATCAAATACCACCTCTTCATTATATACCCTTATTTTGAGCATGCCTTCTCTAACATCAATCAAGGCCCCTCCAGTTGCTAAGAATGGATGCCCTAAGATGATTGGTACATGTTCTTCTTCCACAAAATCAAGAACAAAAAAGTCAGCAGGTATAATGAATTTACCAACCTTCTTGAGGACATCCTCTATTGCACCTTCTGGATATTTTATAGATCCATCTGCGAGCTGCATAACCAATGGTGACAATTTAGGCTCCCCCAAGCCCAATGTTATATAATGATATATGCATCATATTAATGCTCGCCCCTAAATCATTCAGTGCATGGACTGTTTTTCTCTGAATTTGGATAGGGATAACAAACTTTCCTTGATTTTTCAATTTCTTGGGAATTTTTTGTGTCATCATAGTACTACACTCTTCAGTGAGTGTTATATCTCCCACATCCTGTAGTTTCACCTTATTAGCCACCACATCCATCGACTACTTTGCATACTTGGGCATTGTAATACCCCAAGAATTTCAACTAATAGTAGAACCCTATTTCAAGCTCGCTAGAAATAAAGTTAGTGATTTAGTAGATACGTGATCGATCTTGATGAGTATTAGGACCTCAAAAGTGTCCTAGCTATCAGACGAATAAAAACATTCCTGTCGATTTAATTCTTGAGATGGATATTGGTATGGTCAACTTCAAATGAGCATATCACTCATTATACTATGAATTTTGGATCTCATGACCCACCAAAAGATATATAATTGAATTATCTTTCCAACGATACCAATTTTGTCAAAATCCATTATCAGAGCAAAGAGTTATGCCCATTTTACTCTAGTGTATCAGCCTGGAAATTGCATGATGACACCTTGTGATGACTTATCACAAGCCTGACGACTTGTCACAAATATCGTCAATATAAGAAGAAGATCATAAAATCCAACATTTTGTGATGACATTTTATACGACTTGTCACAAGCATGATGGCTTGTCACAAATGTCGCCACCACATGCAGAAGGTAACAAAATCCAATATTTTGTGACAACATTTGGTGAAGACTTCTCACAAGTTTGACGGCTTGTCACAAAATGTCATCAACCTTTAGCCAAAAATCATAAAATCCACCCTCTAGTGATGACATTCATGATAAGTTGTCACAAGTCTAACTACTTGTCACGAATGTCGTCAGCTATTTTTTCAACAATTTAATGATGTTTTTGCAAGGGTATTTTGACCTTTTTCCTGCACTTCCCATGACTTATAACCCTTAGAGAAAGTATTTTATTGAATTTTTCTTTAGTTAAACATCTCAAAATTCTCTGCACACCTTCAACCACAAGGTTAGGGTTTCAACACAAAAAACCCAATTATCTAGGGATTCAACCGTGTGAATTCAACAATTCTTGCATATTTAAATTCCCTATTAAGAGGGATACGAGGGACACCCAATAGTTCATGAATAACCTTTCGAAATTTTTGAAGTCATCCAAAAGCTCCAAGTTTAAGGTATGTGGTTTGAACAAGAACACCCTTTCGTTCTTGTACCCAAAAAGTTGCATATTTTCGTAAAGTATTTTCGTAAATTCATTGAGAATTCTTTTCATGTTATTATTTTATGAGTTTTATGAAACTATGTCTTACCTAAGATTTGAGTTGTAATATTATTATGTGTATTAATGTTTTAAATTGTCTATTTATGGTTTAAGTTGTATAATTCAACGTCTATATCATGTTTTGAGAATTTCAAGTCCTATTGTTTTGAATTGAACCTTATGATTAAAGAATGAGTTTGATAATGAGATGTTAGTGATTTTCAAAGAATATCAAGAACTGAGTTTTGATTGTAAGTTAAGATAGAAATCCACATTCTTGAGTTTGGAGTAAAGGTGATGCATTTTGGCTCCCTTTATATATATATATATATATATATATATATATATATATATATATATGTTGAATTATTTTAAGGTGAATTTTCTAAAGTTCTGAGCTAAGGAAGGGAGTCGTACTTAGGACCGAGTTGGGCTTGATTCCATGGTCTAATGCCCCAGAACTACGTGCCCCTGTAGGTTATTGATGTACCCTAAGTGGGTTAATATAGTGATCACTAAAGCTAAGGTTTTATCTTATGGAAAAGATAGAACACCTCTCCCCAATGCAGGTAAGACATTGGACTGTATGTAGCTCACATGGTTTATGTTGGTTAAGAGAAACTCACTAATTTCCTAAAGTTCTCTAAGGCCTAAAGTCTTCCCAGTTTCAAAGAGTTTTAGTCTTAAAGTTACAAAGTTTTGAAAGTATAAGTGTTTTTTAAAGATATGGTTCTAATAATTTTAGGTGTCATGATAATTTGAGGTTTTAAGTAAAATCATGATGATTTATGAGTCTTGTGGCATATATTTATTTCAAGCTATGTGAGTATGTTTTACACAATGCAAGTTTTCTAAAAAAAGCTTATGATGTTGAGTATTTTAATTGCACACTCCCCCATATGCTTAGTATATTCCCATAGTATTGACCCATATATTTTATCTGTGTGCCATATATTCTCATAATGTAGGTTCAGGTGCTCAGTCTCAGCCTCACCAGTGATCTTTTTAAGCACTCTTATCTACATATAAGTCGTGGTGAGTCCTCATGTTTTAGGGACCGGTTATTCTAAGACTTCTATTTTATTTAGTAGCTGTTTAATTCTTGTCAGTTGAGTATGAGTCAGTTGGGGACCTTTCCCAATGGCTCTCTAGTTTGGATTAGTAGAGGTTGGTCAGACTAGTCATCAAATTATTAGCACTTTGAGATTTTCTTTGAGTTGTTATTTGTTCAAACCAAGAATTTAATTCATATTTCTCATTTAATGATGTCACAGTGTTGAGTTCATGCTTTTTATCTTTAAGTAAGCTAATATATGAAGTAGAAGGCTCAAAGTGTTAGCTTGGGGCTACTTGTATCCTTAAGGCTCAAAGCCCGGTTGCAGGGCGTTATAAACTTGGTATTAGAGCTTATGGTTTTGAGAGTCCTAGGGAGTCTGAGAAGCCACGTTAAGTAGAGTCTTGATCATTTATGTGTAGCACACCACATCTATGAGCAAGAGGCTATGAAATATTTTAGGAACAAGTTATTTCTTTTTCTCAAGTCCATCATGCTCAAGTTGTCTTTCTCAGCTATTAATTTGTGCTCTCTTATTTAAGAATATTCCTCTCTGCCGAGCTCGAACACATAAAAAAAATCAGCAACCTCAGCCTGCTGATCCTCTCAATGAAAACGTGTCTCACGCCAAATTTAATGCAGCCTTCTAGGTACTAGCCCAAGCTATCATTGTCCAGGCGAATCAGGTCGCATATCCTCAGCAGCAGGGAGGTAACTTAGCCGCTGCCAAAATTTGTGACTTCATGCAGATGAGTTCGCCAGAGTTTTATGGGTCAAAGGTAGGGGAAGACCTGCAGTTATATCTTGAGGAGATAAGGAAGATCACATAGGTAATGCGTATGTCTAAAGATGAGTGTGTGGAGTTAGCATCTTACAGGTTGAAGGACATTGCATATGACTGGGTGGTTTCTTGAGGGAAAGGTAGAGGGGAGAATGACACTCCCATTACATGGCAGATGTTCCAAGATGAATTCTTGGATAGGTTCTTTCCTTAAGAGTTAAGAGAGGCGAAGATAGAAAAGTTTATGAACTTAAGATAGGGCTCTATGACTATTAAGGAGTACTTCTTAGAGTTCAATCAGCTAGCAAAATATGCACCTGACTTGATCTCTGACGCCCGAATAGGTATGAGAAAGTTTTTGATAGGTGTGTCGGGCTTAGTATTGAAAGAATACCGCACTGCTATATTGAACAAGGAGATAGATTTGTCTAGGATGATGATGTATGCACAGCAAATAGAGTAGGATAAGATAAGGAAAAGAGATACAGAGAGAGGTAACAAGAGAGCCAGGTCTACACAGCACGAGTACGGTCAGGCTAGATCCCAAGGAGGGAACCTCCCTCAGTTCTAGAGTCATTCTTCTATACCAGCACCCTTATCTGCTAGTGCCCCAGTGCTTAGAGGTAGGCCAGAGCAGGGAAATAGGTCTTCTATGTCCAGGCCTTAGTAGAGTGTGAGTAGCAAGCCCAAATTCCCTCCTTGTACCAAGTGTGGTAGGACCCATTCGGGTGAGTGTTTGGATGAACAACGTGGCTATTTTAGGTGTGGAAAGATAGGCCACAGTCTTAGATAGTGCCCAAATACCAGGCAGGGAAGCAAAGATACCCGGCCCCAGACCTAGGCAGCTAGTACATCAGCTTCTGTAGCCCATCCAGCTCCTCCTCAGGGTGCTTCTTCTAGTATTGCTAGCAATCAGCGCCAAAATAGGTTCTATGTCCTACCTTTCTGTCATTAGTAGGAGGACTCTCCCGATGTTGTTATTGGTATGCTACATATATTTCATTTTGATGTATATGTGATATTGGACCTTAGGTCAAGTTTTACTTATGTGACCCCACTTGTTGCTGTGAAGTATGAGAAGAGTCCCGAAAGTATTTCTAAGCCTATTCTAGTTTCTACCCCAATAGGGGAGTCTGTTGTTTCTAAGAAAGCATACAAGAATTGTCCTGTTATGGTCCTTCATAGAGTCACACTTGCTAATTTGATAGAGTTAGAGATGGTTGATTTTGATGTTATGCTGGGTATGGACTGGCTTCTTTCCTGCTATGCGTCTATAGATTGGCATACTCGTGTAGTCAAATTTCACTTTCTTGATGAACTAGTTTTCGAGTGGTCAGGGAGTTTAATTCCTCCCAAGAATCATTCTATTTCTTATCTCAAAGCCTGGAAGCTTATATCAAAGGGTTGCTTTTATCACTTGGTTAGAGTTAAGGACACTAAGTCTGAAACCCCAAGTATCTGTTCAGCCAACATTGTCAATGAGTTTCCTAATGTCTTTCTAAAAATTCTCCCTGGGGTACCTCCCGATAAGGAGATAGAATTCAGGATCAATCTACTTCCCGATACTCAACCTATTTCGATTCCTCCCTACCATATGGCACCTTCAGAGCTTAAGGAGTTGAAAGAACGACTCAAAGATCTCTTAGACAAAGGTTTTATAAGGCCCAGTGTATCTTCTTGGGGTGCACTAGTCTTTTTTGTGTAAAAGAAAGATGGTTCTTTGCATATGTGCATTGACTATCATTAGCTTAATAAGGTCACAGTCAAGAACAAATACCCGCTTCTGAGAATAGATAATTAGTTTAATCAGTTACAAGGTGCAAGTTATTTCTCCAAGATAGACCTTAGATCTGGCTATCACTAACTTAGAGTAAGGGGGTGTGATATCCTAAAGATAGCCTTCCGAATCCGCTATGGTCATTTTGAGTTTCTTGTCATGTATTTCACGTTAAGTAATGCCCCATCAGCTTTTATGCACCTCTTGAATCAAGTATTTAAGCTATATCTTAATATGTTCATCATTGCGTTTATCGATGACATCCTTGTGTATTCTCGAAGTAAGGGTGATCACGCAGAACATCTTAGAATCATCTTTAAAACTCTTAGAGATCATAAGTTGTTCGCCAAATTTAGTAAGTGTGAGTTTTGGCAAGGGACCGTAGAGTTTCTGGGTCATATTATTTCAGCTGTAGGTATAAGAGTTGTTCCCCAAAAGATAGAGGCTATAAGAAATTGGACTAGGCCTATCTCTCCGTCTGATATTAGAAGTTTCTTGGTTCTAGCTAGCTATTACCACTATTTTGTTGAAGGGTTTTTTCTATTGCATCTCCCTTGACTCGGTTGACCCAAAAAAAAGTTAAGTTCCTCTGGTTGGATTCCTATTAGAAGAGTTTTTAGGAGTTGAAGACTCAACTCACTTCCTTCCCTGTGTTGACATTTCCTGATAGTGTAGATGGTTTTGTGGTGTACTATGATTCTTTGAGAGTTGGTTTGGGTTGTGTGTTGATGTAGAGGGGTAAAGTTATAGGCTATGCTTCTAGACAGTTGAAACCCCATGAGAAGAATTACCCAACCCATGACTTAGAGTTGGCTGTTGTAGTGTTTGCTCTGAAAATTTGGAGACATTATTTGTATGGTGTGCATGTTGATAGTTTTACTGATCACAAAAGCCTGCAGTATGTGTTGACTCAGAAGGATTTGAATCTTAGCTAGTGGAGGTGGTTAGAATTGTTAAGAGACTATGATATGAGCATTTTGTATCATTTGGGAAAGGCCAATGTTGTGGAAAATACCCTTAGCAGGATGTCTATGGGTAGTATTTCATATGTGGAGGAAGGTAAGAAATATTTGGCTCATGATGTGCATCGTCTGGTAGATTGGGTGCTAAGTTGCTTAATTCCACTGAGGGAAATATGTTGGTGCAGAGTAGATCTGAATCCTCTTTGGTTTCGGAAGTGAAGGAGAAGCAAGACTTAGATGCTTGCTTGGTTAGATTGAAAGAGTCAGTAAAGCACCAAAAGGTAGAGGTTTCTCTCAAGGGGGAGATGGGGTGTTGAGGTTGTAGGGTAGATTATGTGTTCCTGATGTTGGTGATTTGAGGCAGAGAATTATGGATAAAGCACATGGTGCGCGGTATTGTATTCATCCTGGCTCTACCAAGATGTACCGCGACTTGCGGGAAATCTATTGGTGGTGTGGTATGAAGAAGGATATAGCTGATTTTATGGTGAAGTGTGCAACATGTCAACAGGTTAAGGTTGAGCACCAAAGACCTGGTGGTGTAATGCAAGATTTTAGTATCCCAACATGGAAGTGGGAAGATATAATTATGGATTTTATGGTTGGCTTACCTCTTTCCCGATGCCATCATGATTCCATCTGGGTTGTTGTCGACAGGCTGACTAAGTCAGCATATTTCTTGCCTGTGCACACATCTTATACAACTGAGGACTATGCAAGATTGTATATTTGGGAGTTGGTCAGGTTGCATGGAGTTCCTTTGTCTATTAGTTCGGATAGCGGTACCCAGTTCACTTCTTAGTTTTGGAGAGCGTATCAGAAGGGTCTTGGTACCTAAGTTCATATGAGTTCCGCTTTTCATCCGCAGATAAATGGTTAGGCTGAGAGGACTATCCAAACTTTGGAGGACATGTTGAGGGCGTGTGCCCTTGATTTCAAAGGTAGTTGGAATGATCATTTTTCATTGATAGAGTTTTCTTACAACAATAGTTACCATGCAAGTATCAAGATGGCACCGTTCTAGGCATTATATGATAGGAGATGTAGATCACCCAAAGGTTAGTTCAAAGTGGGTGAAGCTACTTTGATTGGGCTTGATACAGTATTTGAGGTGATGGAGAAGGTGAAGTTGATTAGAGAAAGGTTAAAGATATCTTAGAGTCATCAAAAGTCATATGCAGATATGATACAAAAAGACCTTGAGTTCGAAGTTAATGATTTGGTGTATCTGAAAATTTCGCCCATAAAAGGGGTGAAAAGATTTGAGAAGAAAGGAAAACTTAGTCCCCATTACGTTGGCCCTTACAGAATTCTCAGCCGTGTTGGGAACGTAGCCAATGAAGTTGAGCTCCCTGCAAAGTTGTCAGTTGTTCATCCTATTTTCCATATTTCCATGCTTAGGAACCATATTGGTGATTCAATCATTATTGATTTCTTAGATAGCTTAGATGTTCAGAATAACCTTTCGTTTGATAAGATTCCAGTTGAGATCCTAGATTAACAAGTCCATAGACTAAGGAACAAAGAAGTTTCATTGGTCAAGGTTTTATGGCAGAACTAACCAGTTTAGGGTGCTACTTGGGAAGCCGAAGCAGATATGTGATCTAAGTACCCACACCTCTTCTTCACAAGTTCAGAGCAAGCCGAAGGTATTAATTTTTCTTAATTCAGCCCCTATCTAACCAAAGATTCAGCTATATAGCTATTTTGTTACAAATTTGTGCATTCTCAAAAATACTCGAAAGTTTAGAATGGCATAGACTCAATTTAGATAACTATTCCAACTGTGCATCCTCAGTTTCTTTGCATTCCCACCTTAACTAGTCACATTTGAGGATGAATGTTTCCAAAGGGGAGATATTGTAATACCCCAAGATTTCAACTAATAGTAGAACCTTGTTTCAAGCTCGTTAGAAATAAAGTTTGTGATTTGGTAGCTACATGATCTAGCTTGATGAGTATTATGGCCTCAAAAGTGTCCTAGCTATTAGACGAATCAAAATATTCCTTGCCAATTGAATTCTTGAGATGGATATTGGTATGGTCAACTTTAAACAAGCATATCTCTCATTATACTATGAATTTCTAATCTCATGACCCACCAAAGGATATATAATTGAATTAGATTTCCAACGATACCAATTTTTCCAAAATCCATTATTGGAGTAAAGAGTTATCCCCATTTAACTACAGCGTATCAGCCTGAGAATTTCGTGACGACATTTTGTGATGACTTGTCACAAGCCTAACGGCTTGAACCAAATGTCATCAACATAAAAAAAAGGTAACAAAATCCAACATTTTGTGACGACTTGTCACAAGCCTGACAGCTTGTCACAAATGTCGTCAACATAAGCAGAAGGTCACAAAATCCAACATTTTGTGACGACATTTTGTAATGACTTGTCACAAGCCTGACAGTTTGTCACAAATGTCATCACCATAAGTAGAAGGTCACAAAATCCAACATTTTGGGACGACTTGTCACAAGTTTGATGGCTTGTCATAAAATGTCGTCAACCTTAAGCCGAAAATCATAAAATCCACCCTTTTGTGACGACATTCGTGACAACTAGTCACAAGTCTGACGACTTGTCACGAATGTCTTCAACTTATTTTTTCAGCAAGGGTATTTTGGTCTTTTTTCAACACTTTCCATGACTTATAACCCTCAGAGAACGTATTTTCTTCTATTTCTCTTTAGTTAAAAATCTCAAAATTCTCTTCACACCTTCAACCACAAGGTTAAGGTTTCAACATAAAAATCCAATTATCTAGGGATTCAACCGTGAGAATTCAATAATTCTTACATATTTGAATTCCCTATTAAGAGGGCTACAAGGGACACCGAATAGTTCGTAAATAACCTTCCAAAATTTTTGAAGTCATCCAAAATCTCCAAGTTTAAGGTATCTGGTTTTAAACAAGAACACCCTTTCGTTCTTGTCCCCAAAAGTTACATATTTTCGTAAAGTATTTCATAAATTCATGGAGAATTCCTATCATATTATTATATTGTGAGTTTTATGAAACTATGTCTTACCGAAGCTTTGAGTTGTGATATTATTATGCATTTTAATGTTTTAAATTGTCAATTTATGGTTTAAGTTGCATAATTCAACGTCTATATCATGTTTTGAGAATTTCAAGTCCTATTGTTGTGAATTGAACCTTATGGTTAAAGCATGAGTTTGAGAATGTGATGTTAGTGATTTTTAAAGAATATCAAGAAGTGAGTTTTGATTGTAAGTTAATATAGAAATCCACATTCTTGAGTTTGGAGTAACGGGGATGCATTTTGGCTCCCATTATATATATATATATATATATATATATATGTTGTTGTAAGGTGGATTTTATAAAGTTCTGAGCTAAGTAAGGGAGTAGTATTTAGCACTGAGTTTGGCTTAATTTCGAGGTCTCATGCCCCAGAACTACGTGCCCCCATAGGTTCTTAATATACTCCAAGTGGGTTAAGTTAGTCATAACTAAAGTTAAGGTTTTATCCGATGGAAAGGATAGAACAGCTCTCCCCAATGTGGGTAAGATGTTTGAATCCATGTTACTCACATGGTTTATGTCGGTTAAGAGAAACTCCCTAAGTTCCTAAAGTGCTATAAGTCCTAAAGTCTTCCAAGTTTCAAAGATTTTTAGTCTTAAAGTTACAAAGTTTTGAAAGTATAAGTGTTTTTGAAAGCTATGGTCCTAATAATTTCAGGTGTCATGATAATTTGAGGTTTTAAGTAAAAGCATGATAATTTATGAGTCTTGTGGCATATATTTATTTCAATCTATGTGAGTATGTTTTACACCATGCAGGTTTTCTATAAAAGCTTATGATATTGAGTATTTTAATTGCACACTCCCTCATGTGCTCAGTACATTCCCAAAGTACTGACCCATATATTTTTTCTGTGTGCCATATATTAGACAGAACTTGAGAAAATTAGATGAACTGTGAAGATGATTCGGAAAGGCCATCAAATATTTGACATCTCATCAAAATCGTCGTCAACCAGAGGGCAGAGTATGCTGATTTCTAGAAAAGTTTGACACTAGTTTGCAACAGCCATCAAGATATTTGACACGCCGCGAAGATTACCTTCGGAAGAGTCAGAAGATAACAATTCACTGGAATCTTTGATGACATCTCGCACACGTCGTCAGGTGTCTGACGCGCTATCAAAAGCATTGTCGTCTAATCCAAAGAGAAAACTAAAACTTTAATTTTGTTTCCTTAATTAGGGTTGACTATTTCAAAACTTGTTTTAGGGTTTTTAAGGGGTATTGGTAATTATCTAGGAGACATTAACTTTGAGAAGAGAGGGACGTACATTGATCTCTTTCATCAATTATTCTTCTTGTTTCTTATCAACTATTTTTGGTCTCCCACCTTGTGATTAAATTGAAGGAACTACTTGTTGTTTTTCATCCATTCATGAGTTGATCCTTATCAACATGAATTTAACTTGTTATTTCGTTCATCAAATCATGAGCGGCTAATTCCATTAGCCGGAGTTATGGGATCCATAGATTAGGGTTTGATATGATGCTAGGTGTTTAACGGATTCAAAGAGTAGTAGCACATCTTGAAATTCTATTGTTTTAATTGAAATCTAGTGGTTGCAAACATTGGATTGTACCTTAGGTTTTATTTGCTTCTATCAGAGAAATAGACTAAAGGTCGTGAATTATCAATAGGGACTCGGAAGCTACCAACCTTCTGTTTAATGATTGATGCTGTAATTGGATTAATCTACCTGAGATAACATCCTTTTAGAAATAGATAAGTTATCTAAGTTTGAGAGAATTAAATAATAAATTGTGATGAGGTCAAGAGATAAGTCAGAAAGTATTGTAGTATCTGCTGTTCTACGTACATCAAGAATCCCAATCATTACCTAGTATCTATCAACTCCTAAAAGCCATAGTAAACATAACTCTGGTTTCCCATTTATCTTAATTACAAACACTGAAGTATTGAAAGTGACATTTGACTTTCTGTGAAACTTAAACCCCCATCCTTCAAAAATTGTAAACTATCAGTAAATTATTTCATAAACAAATTGAAGTTCACATCCTATTCCATGTGGGATTCGACCCCAACCTAGTTGGGTTTTATATTGACAATGATCTCTTACACCCATACAAGAGTGTAATTTTTTTATAACCCTCAAATGACACTCTGGTATGGGTGTAAGCGATCGTTGTCAATATAAAACCCAAGTAGGTTGGGGTCGAATCCCATAGACAATAGGGTGTGAACTTTGATTAGTTTACGAAATGCTTTACTGAAAGTTTACTATTTCCGAAGTTTGGGGGTTTAAGTTTCACAAAGAGTCAAATGTCACTTTCAATACTTCAGTGTTTGTAATCAAGATAAATGGAAACCGGAGTTATGTTCACCATGGCTTTTGGGAGTTGATAGATACTAGGTAATGATTGGGATTCTTGAAGTACGTAGAACAGTAGACTATCCTTGACTATGATACTTTCTGACTTATCTCTCGACCTCATCAAACAATTTATTATCTAATTTTCTTGAACTTAGATAACTTATTTATTTCCAAAAGGATGTTATCTCAGGTAGATTAATCCAGTTATGGCATCAATTATTAAATAAAAGGTTGGTAGCTTTCGAGTCCCTGTTGATAATTCACGAACTTTAGTATATTTCTCCATTAGAAGCAAATAAAACCTAAGGCATAATCCAATGTTTGCAACCACTAGATTTCAGTTAAAACAATAGAATTTCAAGAAGTTCTACTACTTTTTGAATCTGTTAAACACCTAGCATCATATCAAACCCTAATCCATGGACCCCATAACTCTGGCTAATGTAGTTAGCCTCTCATGATTTGATGAATGAAATAACAAGTTAAATTCATGTTGATAAGGATCAACTCATGAATGGATGAAAAACAACAAGTAGTTCCTTTAATTTAATCACAAGGTGGAAGATCAAAAATAGTTGATAAGAAACAAGAAGAATAATTGATGAAAGAGAGCAATGTACGTCCCTCTCTTCCCAGAGTTAATGTCTCCTAGATAATAACCAATCCCCCTTAAAACCCTAAAACAAGTCTTTAAATAGTCAACCTTAATTAAGGCAACAAAATTAAAGTTTCTATTTTCTCTTCAGATTAGACGACGATGCTTTTGATAGCGCGTCAGACACCTGACGACGTGTGCGAGACGTCGTCAAAGATTCCAGTGAATTGTTATCTTTTAAATCTTCAAATGGTAATCCTGAAAGTATGTCAAAGATCTTGACGGCGCTTGCAAACTAGCATCACACTTCACTGGACATCAGCATACTTTGTCCTCTGGCTTACGACAATTTTGACGAGATGTCAAGTATTTGACGGCCCTTCCGAATCATCGCCTTAGTTCATCTAATTTTCTCAGGTTTTGTCTAATCTTGATAGTGACTTTGATAACCTGTCCCATGTATGACGGCACTTCAAAATGATCATCAGATACATTTCAGCTTATTTCCTCCAGATTTCAACTTTTTTATTCTTCTTTCCTTTGGTTTCTTTCCTGATCACTTGTATTTGCATTAACACAAAAAAATGATTAAAAAAAAAACAAAATTTGGTTAAAACTTAACAATTATTCATAGTTAAAAGCTTCAAATGTGTTAGCATCGGCTCACACATCAACACCCTCAACCTAAATAATTGCTTGTCCTCAAGTAACGAAAATATAACTAGGAGTAAACAAAGTACAATTCGGCAGCTAACTACTCTTATCAGCTCAGAATACATGCACCATCTCCATGATCAATCAAAATAAAATCAACTATGTCTAATATTAGAAAACAACCATGTAACTCACAAGCATCTAGATATGTCAAGAATCTCAGCAATAACAACCTAACACATACCCAAATTACATTCTTCAAAAAAAGTAGTTAATAGCAATATGTGTGCCCTCACAATAAAGAAATCCCTTTTTCACTTAGATTTACTTGTATTAACATAGTGATGAATGTAAGACTCACCCTCATACCGAAGTTCCAACATTGTGCATCGAATAACATAGGCTTGCCCGTATACTCAGTACCGAAGTCTTTAGATAAGTCAGTTAGGATCACTATAGGGTTTTTCTAAGCTTGTAACATAGGCTAGGGGCTGGTATGACATTCAAGGGTATTTCATAGTGACTACACCTCCTTGGCACTACATTAACTCATGGGGTTTCAACTTTTGACGTTCTTTTCTTCCCTCTTTTATTTGTCAATTGTTCTCAACATGGGTGCTGTTTGTTAACGCATTAGATCAACTTTTTAAGTTTCCCCTTTCTATTTTCTTTTTCACTACATCCAACTGGTTATTCATTTTTCTGTATTTTATCTCTCTTCATACTCATAATGTATCATACACCTCTATAGTAGGCACCCTCAACTTAGGCTATTTGCCTAAGTCAAGGAGCACAGTGTCCAAGGAGGACTAGGGCCAAAATAGCCTAAGTCAAGGAGCACAGTGTCCAAGGAGGACCAGGGCCAAAACAGGTTCATTGTGATGTAATGGAAAGGTGAAAAGCGTACAAGAAAGAATTAGGCTATTTAGGCTCAAAAAGGGATCAAGGGATATTGTTTACCCTTTGATGGTCATTTAAGCTAAAATGGCATAACTTCCAAAAACGGCCTATGATCCTTTCCAAAACGCCTATCCTATGAATATGGCACGACTATCAAGGAAAGTTCTAGATTCAACGCACAATGAGAACTGAGTAAGAACTTACACACACATGGCACATAAGTATATAGCACATCACTACTTATCTGTTTCATGCATTTGTTTTCTACAGGTTATTTATTTGCCATGCTAGTGCCACAAACAAATACACAGTGGTCACACTAGATGCACTTCACATAGTTCACAGCATATCAGACCACTGGAGAGGTACTCAAAATTCAAAAAACGAGCTAACTTCCCCAATTATTTGTATTACTCCTAATTATCCACAGAACGTGTTACAACAACAGTTTCCCTAAACCCTCAACTTGAAATCAAGAAATAAAAAAAGCACCAAGGGTTTTGATATACCTTAAAACAGTCAAACCTATGGGTCCTGGGTCTCCGACCTTGCCATCGTATCATCAGCTATCTTTTCCCTACTCGTAACATTTGCCTTTGCAGTAGTTGGAGCCTGGCTCAATGAAGCACCTGCAGGTCTAGCTCTGATGGTTGCTTCCTATTTCTCCGTGTCAGCCAGAGACTCCAGTCTTGCCCTTTTCAAGTTCTCCTTCTCTGCCTTCTTATTTTCTTTCTTTTTAGCCTTTCTCTCTTCTTCATTATCAAACTCATCTCTTTTACTTTTGCCTTTCTTTTCCCCCTTTTTCTTCTGTTTTTTAGGGAATCCGTAGTAAGATCAAGAATAGGAATGTCTTCCTTTACATCATATATGGCCGATCCTGTTGGCACCATAATTTGGTGTTGCTGCAGCATCCCAACCTCAGTCTTTACCTTGTCCAATGCAGTCCTGAAAGTAGCAAGATCGGTATCTGTCATCTCTCTTTCCCGAGCATCAAATCTATTCTCAAGATCTGCCACCTGCCCAAGCAAGGTTATGAAAGGTTCTAATGCATCATCAACTGCATCTTTGACTTTTTTGTCTACAGCAGCAGCAAATTGTTTGGCGAAGGACTGTAGTTGCACCTTGCACCAATTCGCTTGCCTATCCACCTTCCTGATATCAATATGCTGAAATGCCGACCTTTTTATTGTTGGAAAAACTGAAGTAGATGGCTCACTTTGAAGTACTGAACCTGCCTGAGATGAATATGTTGGTGGTGGTGGTGGTGGTACAATTTCTGGGCTTTGCACCCCCATATCTGGTGCTAAAACTGTCTCAGTGACTGGAGGATCTGCTGCACCAATTGCATCTTGATCAAGTCGCAAACCTGACTGAATTTTATTTTTACTGATGGGGTTATGAGTCTTCTTGGCATATATCTCATCATAAATACCCGATATATCAGGTACATAAGCTGCTTCACACAACCTATTCATCAGACATGGGAATGGATATGCAGCATCGGGTTTTGCGAGTCGAATCTTGATCTCATTGGCTATAATTTCTCCAAAATCCAAGGGGGTTTTATCTATGAAGCTTGCAACTAATATTTTTCGATCATCCCCTAATATGTTGTCTCCCTCGGTGGGTATCAGATGAATCTGTATTAAACCTCACCAAAATCTTGCCTCTAAATTTAGAGATGCTTTGGTAATCTTTTTTGTTGGATTATTCAACCACTCCGGTTCCTCATTTTCTATGAGAGTCGCTAGATACTTGTTCTGATTTTCTCGATGCTTCAATCGAGCATAGAATGTAGGTAAGGTGGCTCGTGAGACGAAGGCTAGCCATTGAAGAAACCTATTTATGGTGGTATCTGATACATCCACCCTCACTCTATGTACTGCAACTTTGGTCAGAAGAGGCTTATCTAAAGTTCTATCCCCTTCTCTGCACATATTTTCCATCGCAGCCTGGTAGTTAGCATAGAACTCCCCGACCAACGAAGGACAGTAAACACCGCTTCCCCTAGTAGTCCACCCTAGACCATACTCCTTGAGTTTATGCATCACCTCAGGGCATCTGATCAACCCTGTAGTGATAATCTTTTTCTCCTCTAGAATTGGCCTTCTAGCACTTCGTCGATCTGTTCTCTGAAATCTATCTAAATAGATCATTTCATCCTTAAGGATTTGCCATCTCACATTGTTCCTAATCTTGGGTTTTTTGCATTTCACCAAAGTTCCCCGTAGTGGAGAATCCTTATCACCTTGCTGCTCCGAAGATGTTCATTCAAACTCTGTTTCTTCAGCTACAAGCCTCTCAGAATTTTCAGTTTTAACTTCTTATTCAGTGTTCTCCAACCCCTGCTCAGTGTGTTATCATCTTTATTCCTCCGAAGCTTGCCAAGATTAGGTTGTCACCTCAGTATCATCAGTATACTCCACCTCAATAGGCTTAGGTAGAGGTGGAGTCTTTGGACTAGTCCTCTTTCTTTTCCATCTGAGCAAAGGCTCCTCGTCTTCATAATCTGAGTCCTTATTGACAAGTTGTCAAGGTACACTCTCTTTATCTACTTTCTTTGGTGTAGTTGGATTCTTCCTCTTGGGTGCCATGCTCAATTCTGTACAACATAGAAATCCTCAATTATTACTCTAATCAAACAAGAAAATAAGAAGGATCACCTTAATTTAACATCAACACTATTTTTAGTTCCCAGGTTCGATGGCCTTTCTCATTTGCCAACACAGGTGTGACGATGCTTCAAAAGCATTGTCAACCTTATCTAGAATCTACAAAACTTCTCAGCTTTGGACGACATTTTTGAATGACCGTCACACAGGGGCAAGGTCATGAAAATTGCCTTCAGACAATATTACAATTTCTAACTTCTTTTTACTTGATTTTTCTTCTACCACTATTCTCAATTTCAACATAGTTCATGTTCTTTAATGAGATTTCCATGAAATTATACCACATACCCCTACAAACCCTTATTTTCGAAGGGGCTTGAAGCATGTTAATGGGTTCAGCTCATTCCTTTGAAACCAAGGTTTCTTGTAGTTCACAATTGATCCAAATAAAGATGAAGTTGAAGTTTTTCTCATACCTAGATGTCGACACTTAGCTGATGTACTTTAAGCACCTAGACTTGTGAGTGAGAGAAGAATAAAATGAGAGAGAGAGAAAATTTCTTGGCTTAAGTCTCACTCTTCAACAAGGAAAGTCTTAAAATTTTTCCTTAGAAGGGATTAAATTTGAAAAAGGAAGGGAAATAACTCTCTAAGGAAAGAAAATTAAAACTAATAGGAAAAAACCTATGGTACGCTAGAATGTAAACAACTGTGACTGGGCCAGCTTAGCCCAAAATTTTAAAGTTGGGCTCAACTCTTTAAACAATATTTTTAACTGCGCATTAGATACTTGACGGTGCTTCAAAATTGTCGTAAGCCTTAACAGAATAGGGCTTTCACTTGAGTATTTGGATACTATTTCTCACGTCTTGTCATACTTGTGATAGCCTATCAAAATTGACGTCAATCCTCCTCAAGTTGACTAAAAATAGTTCACCTCCTTTGTATAACTCTTTGCTACAAATATTAAAAAGATAAGTGCAATAAAATTAAAACATTGGGTTGCCTCCCAAAGAGCGCCTGATTTAATATCGCAGCACGACTGGGTTATCTCGACTACTCAGACTTCATCAAGATTCCGTATCACTACCTCATTACCATCTTCCTGGAATACATCAACGACCAAGAAGATATTCATATCCTTTAACTGCTTCACAAAAGGATGCATTTTAAATTTGGCCTCTCTTTTTCCATGCCTGGACTTTAGCTCATTGAGCTCCATATCAACCAATACTCTTCCTGTGGCTAATAATGGTCTACCTAAGATGATGGGTACCTCAAAATTGACATCACAATCCAATATCATGAAGTCTGCAGGAAGAATAAAGTCATCCACCTTCACCGACACATCGTGCAATATACCAAATGGTCGTTTCACCAACCTGTCTGCCATCACAAGACGCATCATTATGGGGTTAGGTTTCCCCAGGACAAGATTCTTGTAGATATCAAGGGGCATTAGATTAATACTTTCTCCTAAGTCACATAAAGCTTTGGTAAACTTTATGGACCCAACTATGCATGGTATGGTAAATGCTCCAGGGTCAGGCTTTTACTGCACTAAGGATTGTGAAGAAATAGTGCTACAGTGGTGGATGTTGTCCACTGGCTCACAGCTTACCTTCCGCTTCGTTGTTAGCAATTCCTTCATAAATTTATCATAGTTTGGCATTTGCTCAAGTGCCTCCATCAATGGCACATTCACTGTCAGTTGTTTCATTATTGCCATAAACTTGCTAAATTTTTTGTTGTCTACTTTTTTCTTCAATCTCTGAGGAAAGGGAGGTGGTGGTCTTGGCATTTCTTTCAATACAACTTCCTCTTTCTTTTCATCTTCTTTCTCTAAAATATCAATAAAACCATCCATCTACTCAGACTCCACTAGATTATTTCCTTTTGATTCATCAATATTTACTTCTTTCTCTACATTTTTGCCCATAGACGGGATAGATAACATCTTTCCACTCCGAGTGGTAATCGCCAAACAAGAGCTATCAGTCCGTAGGTTCTGAACCATATCACTAGGAAAAGTACCATTTTTTCTCTAGTTTAGAGTAGCCTATAGTTGACTCATTTGTTGCTCCAACTTCTTAATAGAATTAGAGAGTGAGCTAACCAACTTACTGAGGGTACAAAATTCATTTTTTATAGTACTTACCCTCGAGTTAGTAGCTTTAACTCCCTTTAACAACTTTTCTATCATGTCCTCCATGGACATCTTGCCAGAACTAGTCGTCACAGTATCCCGACTTCCAGGAGGAATGTATAAACCACTCCTATCATTATCATTTCTCTATTGTCCCTGCTCCCTATCTTTATAATCAGGATTTTCATAGAAAGTACGACCTTGGTTCCCTTGGCTATTGCCCTGAAAACCCCCCTGATTACTCACATAGTTTACCTCAGTATCAGTACCTATAGACACAGTACCCTGAGATTCCATAGCCTTAACCATTTCAGTTTTGTCGGATAGTAAGTGCTTGGCTAATAAGTCCATCTGCGCCTTCAAGTAGGCCATGTTCTGATCTAAATCCTCATCCCTTCTACGCTGCTCTACAGTAATACCACCAGCAACAGTCAGGCTAGCCACTATAGAATCCCTAGTATGCCAAGCCTGACTCTGCTTGGTCATTCTATTCAGTATGTCAGAAGCATCTAGAAAAGAGAGGTCAATGAACGAACCTTCTATAGCATTGTCAACTATAGGATTCGTCATAGAGTTAAAAACTCTATACAAAGTCTCTATCAAGTGAAAATCCGTCATATTATGGTTCGGACATTGTGCAAGTTTCTTCTTAAATCTTTTCTAGGTTTTATGTAGTGCTTCAGTCGGAAGTTTTTTGAAGTTTCTAATTTTGTCCCTCAATTATACTCTTCTAGAGGGTGGAAAGAACCGTTCTACTAATGCAACTTTTAACTTTCTCCAATTTGTTATAGAATTGGGCTCTAACTCATTCAACTATGTTGTTGCCTCCCCAGACAGAGACAAAGGAAACAATTTCAACCTTATTGTATTCTGGCTCAGTTCCATAATATCAAAGGATTTGAAAATGGTGATGAAGTTCACAAAATTCATGTTTGGATCATCACTACGCAAGCCTCCAAATAACCCTTTCAGATTTAGGAGTTGGATCATCGTACTTGTTATGCTGAATTTTGTACCTGGTGCCAACAGTGAAGGAATGATAGCACCCATTTCACCAGCTCCGTCCATTCCTTAATCATTTTTATCAGCCTCATGTTGCATAGGTTGTTGCCTATATCTTCCTTGAACTAGATGATTTTTGTTGATGTTTCGCTGCACTGGTGCAGTAACTTGTTCAGCTCGCCTTAGGTTTTGAGGATGCAGCAATTCCTCATCACCCAAGTCTTCATCATCAGGGTTCTGGTGACTAGCTTTTTGACCTAAATTTTGCACATTCACATGAGCCCTGGCAATAGCAGCTAGTCTTTCTGCTTTCTATTGTTTAACCATTCTTCCTATCAGTTGAGGTTCCAGATTGATTGGTAATAGTTGTTCTTCGAAACTTCTTGTGTTTGGCATAAACAACACATTTCCTACAATAAACAAGAACAACAAATAAACATAAATAAAGGAAACGTAACTATCAGCAAATTTTCTCATACAAACTTTTAGTCTACAACCGTAATCCCCGGCAACGGCGCATTTTTGATAACGCTCAAATTATATTTTTGAATGGGTGTAAGCAATCATTGTCAACATAAAATCCAACTAGTTTGGGGTCGAATCCCACAGGGAATAGGGTGTGAACTTTGATTTTCTTACAAAATGCTTTACTGATAGTTTACTATTTTCGAAGGATGGGGGTTTAAGTTTCACAAAAAGTCAAATGTCACTTTCAATACTTCAGTGTTTGTAATCAAGATAAATGGGGAACAAGAGTTATGTTCACCATGGCTTTAGGGAGTTGACAGATACTAGGTAATGATTGGGATTCTTGAATACGTAGAACAGCAGACTATCCTTGACTATGTTACTTTCAGACTTATCTCTCGACCTCATCAGATAATTTATTATCTAATTCTCTCGAACTTAGATAACTTATCTATTTTAAAAAGGATGTTATCTTAAGTAGATTAATCCAGTTACAGCATCAATCATTAAATAGAAGGTTGGTAGCTTCCGAGTCCCTGTTGATAAATCACGACCTATAGTCTATTTCTTCATTAGAAGCAAATAAAACCTAAGGCATAATCAAATGTTTGCAACCACTATATTTTAGTTAAAACAACCAAATTTCAAGATGTTCTACTACTCTTTGAATCCGTTAAACACCTAGCATCATATCAAACCCTAATTCATGGATCCCATAACTCCGGCTAACGGAATTAGGCACTCATGATTTGATGAATGAAATAAAAAGTTAAATTCATGATGGTAAGGATCAACTCATGAACGGATGAAAAACAACAAGTACTTCCTTCAATTTAATCACAAGGTGGAAGACCAAAAATAATTGATAAGAAATAAGAAGAATAATTGATGAAAGAGAGCAATGTACGTCCCTTTCTTCTCAGAGTTAATGTCTCCTAGATAATGACCAATCCCCCTGAAAAAACCTCAAACAAGTCTTTAAATAGTCAACCCTAATTATGAAAACAAAATTAAAGTTTTAATTTTCTCTTCGGGTTAGACGATAATGATTTTGACGGGGTGTCAGACACCTGATAACGTGTGCGAGATGTCGTCAAAGATTCCAGTTAATTGTTATCTTCTCACTCTGCAGAAGGTAATCCTGACAGCGTGTCAAATATCTTGACGGTGCTTGCAAACTAGCATCACACTTCACTGGAAATCAGCATACTCTACCCTCTGGTTGACGGTGATTCTGACGAGATGTCAAATATTTGACGACCCTTCCAAATCAACATCACAGTTCATCTAATCTTCTCAGGTTCTATCTAATCTTAATGGTGACTTTGATATCCTGTCCCATGTATGACGACGCTTCAAAATGATCGTCAGATACATTTCAACTTATTTCCACCAGATTTTAACTATTTTATTTTTCTTTTCTTTGGTTTCTTCCCTGATCACTTGAATATGCATTAACACACAAAAATGATCAAAAATAACAAAATTTTCTTAGGACATCACAATTATTCAGAGTTAAAAGCTTCAAATGTGTTAGCATTGGCTCACACATCAAGTAGTAGAGATTTGTCAGACTAGTCATCAGATTATCAGCACTTCGAGATTTTTTTTGAGTAGTAGTTTTTTCAGACCAAGTATTTCATTCATATTTCTCATTTTATGATGTCAAAGTGTTGATTTCATACTTTTTATCTTTAAGTAAGCTAATATATAAAGCAGAAGGTTCAAAGGGTTAGCTTGGGGCTACTTGTAGCCTTAAGCACCGTGTGACATTCTGGGACCCGGTTGCGGGGCGTTACAGGCATACTCTACAAAATATTTAACAAAGATAAGTTAATATGGAGTCCTTTGAATGTATCAAATAACTTTCTGAACAAGGCATCCTCTTTCGCTTTTATGTGCCTTTGAGGCAAGGGTAACGACAGTGTCTTCTTCACTTATTGTTCAACAACTTTTTCTTTCAAGTACTCAGACTTTCTTGATTTTTCAGTAACTTCTTCGGGAGCCTGTTAGGTCACTACCTCAGCATCTACCTCATTTATTTCCTTGGTAGGTCCTCCTTCAAGATCTTTACCACTCTTTAAGGTGATTGCCATAACCTGATTTGGATTTTCTGTATATGCTGGCAAACCACCTTGTGGTCTAGTATTTATCGCCTGTGATAATTGGCCCACTTGTAACTCTAAACTTCTTGTGGTTGCTTGCTGATTCTGTAATTCTTCCTTTTGACTTTTCATATTTGCAAAAAATTGTACTTGACCCGCTAAGAGTTGTTTCAACATCTTTTCTATGTTGCTAGTTGACTGATTTGATTGGGCCTGTGGCTATGGAATTTGTTATTGCTGTACGTTCCAAGGGTGAGTTTGCCACTTGATCTTGTAGGAATTATCATAATTTAGACTTTGAGCATTGCCCTTATACATCACTAATTCTGAATTGGAGGCACATATAGTTGCTAAGTGACCACTATTACCGAACACTTCACACCAACCTACGACTTGTTGGATGGCATTAACTGTGGTTGCGGGTTGTACTGCTCCCAATTTTATGTTGCTGAACTGAGTGTTGATCAAATTATATAATGCAAACACATGTGATGATAAGGCTGTGAATTATTCTACCTGTAATAAACCTATAATTTTTTTCGTGGCACTTCTAGAATATGAATGCCACTCTGCATTTTCTTGTGCTATGCGGTTTAATAATATGTATAGCTTAACATAAGTCAACTCCAATCGTTGACCACCTGTGGCTGAATCTAAGAAAATCTTTGTATTATGATCATGAGCTTCTACAAAAGTATGAGCAAGTACCTCATTAGATTGTTGGTGATGTGGATAATTTCGGAGAAAAGCATAGAAGCATTCATAAGCATGATAGAGGTTTTCATCAGGCTTCTGCTTGAAGTTCACTATCTCACTGGAAAGTCTCGTAGTCTTGCCTGATGGAAAGAATCTGATGAGGAACTTTCTGTCTAAGTCATCCTATTAAGTGATTGAATTGTCCATCTCTGCATTCAACTACCTTTTAGCTTCCCCCAAAAGTAAATAAGGAAATAGTTTCAGCCTCATATAATCTAGACTCACCCCTGTCGAAGTGAATGTATCAGTAAGCTAAATGAAGTTCAGCAAGTGGACTTGTGGATCCTCAGATGAAAGCCCTGCAAACTGTCCACTGCTAATAAGAAGTTGCACCATATTTTGTTTTAACTCAAAATTCCCTAGCATCCGTCTTAGAATTGGGGAAGTCAAGTTCGTCGGAAGTGGAAGTGCCACTTTCGTAATTGTCCTTTGGGTTGTTTGTTCTTCAGCAATTGGAGCAGTGTTTGCGTAGTTTTCTTGTATTTGAGGAATTCTGGGGAGAAGTATTGCTTCTCTCCTACGTTGGTGAAAGTCTTTCTTGGGTTCAGGGCTTGGTTAAACCAAATCCTTATCCCTTGCCTGCTTCCTAACCTTAAAACCTCTTTCCTGTAATCACAAAATCAAGACCAAGCATAAAAACACCAAATAAATTTAAAGGTAAAACTAAAATTAATAATTGTCAAATGACAAGTCCGTAACACGGCGCTAAAAACTTGACAGCACCAAGCGCACATTCAAGTGTGCATAGTCTTATCAAGAAGTAAAGTGGCCTAATTAAAGCCAAATATCGATCCCACAGAGACTTGATTCAGTAATGATTTAAATCTAGTTCACAGTTTAGATTAATTTAGAGCGAGAGTAATGAAAAAGAAGAGTTTGTAATTTGTTAACTTAAGAAAAGGAAATAGTGCATAAATTAAAGTACTTGGAACAATCAGTAGAGTAAAGCCTAGGGTTAAAGCACTTCAAACTATCTTACTATGTTATTAAATTTCATTCGTTAATTTGCTTATCTTGGTTGTTGATTCGTAGGGTTAATTGCATGATTATGGTTTTCCAACTTCTAATCATTTACCTAATTTGGACATTATAACTACATCGTTGAGGGGGTACAATAATCCAAATAAGTGAATTAAAGCTATCATCCTACGTTTGAATCAAGTAAGGCATCTAAATGCATCCCTGTCCTAGACGCTAAGTCAAATTCTTTATTTTATAAATAAATAAAAACCGAAACTTTGTTTATTCCCATGTTCTATCTCCCTATTTCCTCTCCCGAGATCAAAAGGTAGACAATATATGTATTTTATGGGTGATCAATATATAAAATAACTAAAACAAGAACAAACAACCAACCAAATATAATAAGCAAAATTAAACGAAATTAATCCAAAATGATAGTAATCATATTCTTGGCTTTAACCCAGAAAAGAGGGCTTTTAGCTGATAATATTCGTAATCATGATCCAAATAATTGAATACATGATATGAATAACTAAAAGCTAATTAAAAAAATATTAAACCTAAAAAATCGTTTAGCCACCGCTTCAATTTCGTCCAAACTATTTCCTGTTGTATCCAAGAATTGTCCAAGAAAAGAAATTCTCCACTGTTGTCCATCTTTATAAAATTCTCCCAAGTATCCATATATATAATGTAACTAGATCACGGGCCCAATATATGTTATTTTTTAGTCTCAATTTATATGACATAAATAAAATGTAGATAATCAATCATATTTTTAGTAGGCGTTGAATATTCTAAATTGTTAAGTATCATAATTTATAATACTTTTTATGTACTTTTAAAATAATTAATGTTACTCTCATTGTTCAAACTTTTGTAGCATCAATAACCAGTTATACTTTAAATATAAGTTAACATTTTAAATTATTGATATTTATAATAATTTTTTTTAATTTCAAATTAAGTAGCACTAATATAATTTCTGTAGTCAACCAAATATTTTATTTCCTTACAATTTTTTAAATTATTAATTATTATGATTTGTAGTACCTTTTAAATTATTTTTTTGAAATATATAACATATTATTTTTTTTAGATACTATAAACTGTCAACTATTGTAATTTGTAATGCTTTTTATATTATTTTCAAAAAATACATGTTACTCTCCTTGTCCTAACTTTTGTGACGTTGATATTCATTTATATTTTTAACTATTCTAATTTAAGTGGCACTGATATAATTTTAAGATTCAATTAAATATTCTTTACCTCTTAAATTTGGTAATTATTATCATCTATAGTATTTTTACGTATTTTAAGAAATATATAATAGTATTTTTTACATATTTTAATTTTTAAAAATTATTGTAATTTATAATAAATTTTATGTAAATTTCAAATAATATATATTACTCTCCATGCTCAAAATTTTGTGGCATTGATAGTCAATTATATTTTATAAATAATTTAAGTTTTTAATTACTTTGATCTATAATATTTTTTCTTCTATTTCAATTTATGTGGCAATGATATAATTTTGAAAATCAGCAAAATATTGATATTGTTTAAATTTTTAATTTATTATTTATTGTGATTTACAGGAATTGATTTATTTTTTAAATATAATAGATTAAAAAAATTAAGAAAAAAAAATTTAAATAGATGAATAAATGAAGGCAGAGAAAAGGACCAATGAAGTTGTGTCAAAGAAGGTATATTGACCTATATACTTTTTTAGTTGGTAATTATTGTGATGTAAAATATTTTTTACATTTTTTTGAGAAATATTTGGCAGATTGATTTTTTATAGATATCTTAAAATGTTAACTATTGTAATTTTTAATACTTTTTATTATACTCTCTCCGTCCAAAATTTTCTAGCATTTATAGAAAATTATATTTTTTAAATAATTTTCTTTTATCATTGTAATTTATAATATGTTTTCTTCTATTTCAATTTAAGTGACACAATGCTTAGATAACCATAATAATTAATAAGGGGTGATATAATAAAATTATGATTGAAGTAACAAAGTAGACATGTATTGAATGAATTATAATAACTAACTAAAAGTGATATAACAAAATCAATATAAAAGTACTTTTGAAAAAAATTAAGTAGATCTCATATAAGACGTCAAGTTAATTTAATATTAAATATTATTAATTTTTTAAAACTTAGGTGATTGTATAATAATTTTTTAATATTAACTTTTAATTCTTAGATGACTCATAATAATTAATTAGGGGTGATATAGTAAAATTACTTCGAACCAACTGAAGCAGACATGTCAAAAATGTTTCTTTTATTTTTTTATTAAATATTATTGATTTTTAGTACGTAAATGACTTATAATAATTAATTAGAGGTGATACATTAAAATTACGATTGAAGCAGCTGAAAAAAATTCTTGATGAATAATAAGTGGAACTTTGAGGAACTTACTAGTCATATTGAAAACTATCCTTTTATTAAATATTATTAATATTATAATACTTAAATAAAATAATTTATAATAATTAATTAGGGATGATATAATAAAATCACCTTTGCAGCAGCTGAAGCAGCCAGGATGACCCTAAGCTTCTCAACATTGTCGTTTCTATTATAGAGTAATATATATATATATATATATATATATTGTGGGATTAGGACATATCATGTGGATCAAGATATGCCCACAGGCCGCCTTTGGTAAGTGTGCAACATTTCTATTGTAATATATTCCATAACCTAAATAGAATTGTATTTTGTCGTGGAATAAAGCATGCGTAGCACATGTATTGCACCGAAATGGAGGATAGACGCATGCTCATCGCATGCCTCTACTGGCATTGCCACTTCAAATATATTCTAAGGCATAAGGGCACTGAAATGGAGGGTGTGACATACGCTTATCGCACGTACTCTTTGGAAATTGCATCTAAGATTTTGGTTAAGTCTTTATCATTCCATCTTTCATTCCTTGTATCATGGTATATTTTTCACGGATTTTCAGCCTTTATATCATCAATATATTACCATATTTAGTTCTCAAAGCTTCCTGAAAAATCACACACCAAAAATTAAAGATCAAAACAACACAATATCCTCAATGATGAATCAAAACACAAGCTAAGACTAGGCTAATTCGGAATAGTCTTCAACTTTATGTTTCGAGTCTTGACTTATTCAAATTAAATTTTGTACCTTACAAATAAGTTATTCCACTCACAATTACACATTTAAACCATTTGGAACAAATTAAACACATTAATATCAAACGAAACCAACTAGACACACACCTAGTTCAAGCTAGTAAAACTAGTTTTTCGGGTTGAACTCTAAATGACTCAATTAAGTACAAACTTGTTTGAAAAATATTTTGAACATTGTGATCACACACTTGGACAATTAAATTCTTATTTATATCATATTAACACATAAATCACATGAATTATTCTCAAAATAAGGAGAAATAAGCTAGAATAATGATATCGAAGTGTATAGAACCACCTCATATAAGGACCAGGTCCTTAGATTTTTTATAAAGACCCCTTCTAATTATTCTTAGTCTTGAACTAGGATCGGTGACTGACATTTTGCATCATTACAATTCTTATCTGCATCTTCCAACCTTTACTCATCTTTTTCAGTATCACCAGCCCTTCTTTATTTAAATCGTCCAGTTTTCTTCTTGTCTTGGAGATTTTTAACTATATTTTTTCATGGATCAGATGTTTTGAAATCAACTATTTCACCTGAGGAACTTCCATCTTGAAATGTCTTTTAGAGAGAGAATACAATCAAACTTTTCAACCTTGAGCATTTGGATCACTCATTTTTAATAATCATTCTTGACTGCAATTCTCTTCCTCATACCTGAGACCACAAACACTTGTCAAATTTAGGAACCCACTTGATCTTGAGTTCCCAATAGGATAACAATAGTGTGATGAAATCCCTTTAGACCCATATAGTTAGAGGGTTTCTTTTCACAGCTTTCTGAGGCATCAAACCCATAGAATGTGCATTTCCCTCCTGAATGAATCTGGAACCATTCATTATGTCTCTAATCCAGCTTTGATAAGTTTTCTTTATGTGCCCACCTCTTCCACAATAAGTACATATAGGCTTGTGGAACCTTTTTTTAGCATCATGAGCAACTTTTCCTTGATAATCTTGTCCTTTGTCCTTATTAGCACCATGACTGGTTAGGTTAAAAAAGATTTAAGAGGATGTAGTCCATTGGATGGATTTTTCAATTATTCCTTCGGACGGACCAGTCCCCCTCCAACTCCTCATTCTTATGGAGAGCAAACATAATATGCTTTTGGGAATGCTCCAATTTTTCTTCAAGTTCAACTTAAAACTTCGAAGCTTCTTTATTCCTTTTATTCTATGAAGCATCTACATCTCCACTTGACTTACCAAGATTAGATTTTCAAATTATATCTAGAGAGTCATAAATATCAATTCTAGCTCCTGATCTTCTATCTTTCTTTCTAAAGCATTATTTTTCTCCTTATCATATTCACTATTTGCTTTCTCTAGTTGATTAACTAAGTTAGAATTTTTAGATTTTTACTCAGTAACCTACTCTTCAGTTTCAGTTATTTAGAGAGTTAGAGAAATTATCTTTAGATTTTGTCTTTTCACTTTTTGTTCTAGATTAAGGTTTTTTCTAGTCATTTCACACATAGTGTCAATAAACACTTTTGCAAGCCTTTTTATCTTTCAATCAAAATATTTATTCATGTTTTCTTTAAGTTCAAAAAGTGTTACCTCATTTACTTCTTCATCTTTAGTATTTGCAATAAAATCAAATAAGTAATCAAAGGTCACTTTCTCATCTTCTACTACAATTATGGAAAAATCTGCAAGCTTCTCAGCTTTATCAGATTCACTGGATGAGTCACCCTAACTAGCTGAGGCTTATTTTACTACAAAATCGGCTACAACTTGTCTCCTTGATTTTATAGGGACCTTATCCCTATTATTTCCTTTGTCACCTCTAACATTGAGATAATCCTGATAGTCCATATTAAGCATGGAACATCGTTGATGAAATTCTTAAGACTTCCACATTTGTGAAATACTTCAGTATTTCTTCCTATTCTTTTGAACTGATAAATCTTTGTAGTTCTTTTCAATTTTCTTTCTATTTTTATCATTGAACTCCCTCTTGCTTTTGATGACCATTTTTGTAACATCTTCTTCTTTGACAAATTTTACAAGAACATGAGGATCATCCAGGATTATGTCCATCAGTTCACTATCTTCATTTATGATAAAGTAAAATATCTTAGAGTTCCATCAACTATAATACTATCCATTGAATCTTGGGGGTCTAGCTGTAGATTGCCCTTCTTCTGGATTAGGTGGAGCAACCATGCTAACTAAATTACTCTAGGTATAAACTTTTTAGAGTGTTCTGGCTATGATACTAATTATTAGAACCTTTGGGGGTTACATCACACAATGAGGGACCAGGTCTCTCAAGAACAATCTCAGGGGAAATACATAAAAATTCCAAGAAAGTAAGAGATAGTGCAAGAAAAGTAAAACACAACATTTTTTATATGAAACCCCAGAAAGGGAAAAACAATGGATTGCCCTAACACTCACCAAAGAAATCCACTATAATCTACCTCTAAATTATAGTCTAGATTTCAGCATAACTCCAGGCTTCTTTCATTAGTAGTAACTCTACTACAAGCTCATCTTAGTAACTCTACTAAGGACCTTCTCTACTAATTAACTTTAATTAGTCATAAGCTTATACAACTCTACCAAATCAAATCTGTCAATAAGAAAACACTACTCATATAGCACGAGTAGTTCAATTTCAAATAAAAAGTCAAGAATACTCACTCACTCCTTAATCATATTAGAAAGATAAGAAAATGAGCAATGCCTGAGCAGCCTTAAAAATGAAGTTTTTGATGCCTCTCTTTACTTTTTAGATTTGTCCAGAAACTATTTGATGAAGAGGGATCTCTTTCTTTTTATTGTTGAGTGATGATTAAATCCTTAAAGATCAATGAAACAACTGTCTAAATTAGTACAAAATAGAATTTGCATGTTTGTTACACATAAGGACAAAATGTGCAGATAATGCATGCCAGTTGTACTGTACCTTGCACATCTAGGGACCTGATCCCTTATTTTTTAGTTGCTCATGCTCAAAACTATATATAAAAGAGGATATGTGCGCAAGTCTAGGATTGTGACTTTGATCTAAGGGGGATATAATGGACTAAGGTAGTTCTTCCATTTTCTCATGGTGGCCGGTTTTAGGGAAGATTCATGATAAACCCATTCTTATTCAAGAAAACTCCTCCTACTTCAATTTAAGAGGACATCTACCAATGTCTAACGTATTCAAGTCATGCCTATGCATAATGTATGAGTTCTCTACTCAACTTATGTCCATGTTCTAACTTCTAAACTAGAAGCAATAATGTCTCTCAATAATCTAAGCTTCTAAGTATTCAAGTTCTATGTTATGACGCTCATAATCCATAAATTCATGTCTCACTTTATGATTAGTTCTAAGAAACTATGCTTTCTGTATGTCATCGAATTATTGTATGTTGGTATTTGTTCAAAGTGATAAAGTTTATGTACATTCATGACTATCTCAACTTTGGAAATGAGAAGCAATAGTTCAAGCAACAATCCTTGCCATATTTCTTGAATATATGAATCCCGACTTTATGTTATATACCTCATGATATATGAACTCATGTTTCTCACTGTGCCCAGTCCTATGAATTCATGTTATGCAATGTTTATACCCAAATTACTCTTTAGTTTTGACTAGATATTTGATATATGAAGCACTTCGAGCCTATTATATCTTATCTTACATCTCAGGCCCCACTTGAGTAGTGTAATAAATATAAGTTATAATTAAATAGTGTTAATCCCATTTGTGATGCTTGTGTTTTAGTCCCTCAATGGCCCTCCTTATGTAAGGATGACAGTGTTTATAGAAGCATAGTAATACTTTAGATAAAGGAGTAGATATTCTTGATTATGAAAATATTAGTGCGATTGATCGAGATAAGGTTGTAGGTGAAGAGGGAATTGGAAGATAAGCTTTTGTTAGTGAAATATTTAGGATGGAAATATGTGGTGAAAATCTTGGTGAGAGTGATTGAAGTTTCTGGGATTTTAGTAGGCAGATCCATAAAGTAGGTGTACTAAAGATAGGCTTGAATGTTGTGATTAATGAATACATATACCAATGTGCTATATGGTTAGTAATCTTTGACCTAAGACCTAAGGTTGTTTGATAATAGAAATAAGGTGAAGTAAAATTCTTAAAGGGATGTAGAGTATAGGGTCCTATAGGTTAAGCTAGCACCTTTTTACTCAATGTTAGGCTTCAACATGGAATTAAAATGTTGTGGGACTCAAAATCTTTTAGTTAGGTGTGATGTTGAGGAATTATAAGTTGAAAATAATGAATTGTGTTGTTTGTGGTAGAATGCATAGTTTAGGAGTGTTGTTAAATTTAAGGGCTATTTTGTCGTATCATGTAAAATGGAGAGTACCTCTATTCCTATGTCGTATGAAATCTTATTTCATGTTTAGTATCAGTGTAGATCAATAACCAAGGTCACTAAATAAAAGAATGCCTTATGTTGTGATGATTATGATCCATAGAACTCATGTGCGATGTCATCTCTATGTCAATTCTCATTATCTCATGCTTCGTGCTAATATAATTCACTAGGGGTTATCATAAAACTCCTTTGATACCTTTGCATGTTTTGTTGAGGGAATTCCTTATGTGTAGTTAATTTCTTTATTCCATATTTTTAGAGCTTCCACAAGTTTCTATCCATCATTCGAGGACGAATGATCCCAAGGGGGAGATAATGTAATACCCCCACATTATTGGGCTAAAGTTTGACCTTCTTTACTATGTATATAGACTCGAACCTAATGGTTTCTACTTTGAAATAAGTGTGAATAATAATTCTTTATAGTGGAAACATCTTCGGAGATGGATTGAATTCATAAATATCTCCTAACTCAAAGTTAAGTTAAGCACTTACCTATCTATTGAATTTTAGTACACAATATTTCTTAGGTAAATTTCCAACGGCCATTACTCCTATAATATAATGAGTTATGTGCCCCATTATATATCAAGTTAAAGCCCTTTGAGTCATCTTTTTAATGAAACTGACCGTTCATAAATCCATGCTCAAAATCAATTGTTATGAGTATCTTATCGAGACACTATCGGGGGTGTGCGATTGGGTCGCTAGGCAATGTTGGTGCATCATGTTTAGGGTTGTGAGGCGAAGATTTTACTATGTATTTGGGTTTGAGGCGTAACATTCTTTCCTAGTTGTTAGAACACATTTTCCCATTAAATCAATGGCAAAATGACCCTTTCACCCCCCTCCCCCACCCCATAACTCCCCCAATCCGTCATATAAACCTAAATCCATCCTCAAACAAATTAAAAGCCATAAACCCTCATTCTCTTCCTTAAAAAAACATCAAGAAGGGAATTTGCAATTCTAAAGCTAGTACATTTCAAACTCAAGGTTATTATTTGATGTTTCTCCATCTAAAAGTATGTGGGACTATCCTAACTCTCATTTTAAAAATGTATATGTATGTATATGTAATGGGTTTTGAAAATTGTTTGAAGAGCATGCATCATGAACTCTTTTTTGATGAAATTAGGTATTTACTATGGGGATTTCACCTAAACTAGAGTTAGAATCCTATGCATATATGTTATGAGTTTCAAGAAGTGATTGAGAGCATGATTTATAAAATTCCACTCTCATCATGAAAATTATTTTTTGACGTATTATAGGCTATTCAAATGGATGATTAAAAGCTTGAGTTTAAATGTTTTGCTATCGCTTATGGATTGTTATTGCTTTATGACCAAAATTAGAGTGTTAGTGAAATGGACAAGAATAAGCAATACCACAAACAATAGAAAACCAGAAGAAAACACAGATTTTACGTGGAAACCCTTGATGAAAAAAACCACGGGTAGAGGAGGAGGAAATTCACTATAATGGAGAGAAATACAGGGACGAGATGAAATTCTCAATGACGTATGATAAAACCACCAAAAATAACACTAAATTGTACTTATATAATACGAGAGTACAAATAAATCCTATGCCTATAAACATACAAGTCCATCATGGCCCAATCCCTCTGCTACAACCACAGATCCCCTAAAAAATCTCAAACATGGGTTGCATGACAAATTTTTCAGGGTTGAATAAAAAAAATTTGGGTCAATGTGCTTCATCCTATCGTGAAACATCTGATCTTTTGTAAAGAATATAACACTGTAACTGTCGCAAAAGATCTTAGTAATCTGTAAGTCCTTGCTAAGTTCACTAGGAAGACCTTTCAACTAAATAACTTCCTTACAAACCTCTGTAATAGCCATGTACTCTACCTTGGTAGTTGACGTAGCAACCGTAGTCTATAAAGTAGCTTTCCAACTAAAAGCACAAACACCAATGGTGAAAATATAGCCTTTAAGGGATCTACTCTTGTAAAGGTCTCCAATACTTGATCACTCCATCTCTATTTTTCCCACACTGCAAACAAATATCTATATAACCATGCAAGTATCTGAAACTCCACTGAACTGCTTTCCAATGTTCTTTCCAAGGATTGCCATGTATCTGCTAATGTCATTGACTCAATGATTAATTTGGTTCAGAACACAACATCGCGTATATAAAAAACCCAATGACACTAGACTATGGAACTTGAGTTATGTAGTCACGTTCATCATCTGTCTTTAGAGATAACATGGCAGAGAGGCTGAAATGAGCTGCCAATGGAGTACTAATAGGTTTGGTATTTTGCACATTTAACCTGAGAAACACTTTCACAATATCTCTTCTATGACTCTAGTATAACTTACACTTCTCTCTATCCCTCAAAATTAAATGCCAAGGATATTGTTTGCTGCTCCTAGATCCTTCATATCAAACTTCTTACTTTGTTGGACTTTGACTTTTATTCTCTCTCATATCATTTTCTACTATCAACATATCATCAATATACAAGAAAAGATACACGACCATACCATCACTTATCTCTTTAAAATAGATATAGCTATCATAACTACTCCTCCAGAATATTTGAGAACTCATAAAAGAGTCAAACCTCTTATACCACTGTCTAGGCGACTATTTTAAGCCATAAAGGAACTTTTTCTACAAACATACACAGTCCTCCTTTCCTGACACTATAAAACCTTCTGGTTGTTGAATATAGATGTCCTCCTCAAGTCCTCCATGTAAGAATGCAATTTTGACATCCAACTGCTCAAGCTCAAGATTGTTCTTGGCCATAATACCAAGTAAGGTTTGAATCGAACGATGCTTTACAACTGGAGAAAACATATCTATGAAGTCAACACCAAGAACCTAATTGTAACCATTAGCAACTAGTCTTGCTTTGTACCTAGCATTTTCAACTCTTTATGTTCCTGTAGACACCCAATTTTGTCCCTCTCAAAACCCAATTCATCCATTTTACCTCACGTTATCATACACCCTCACCCATGTGATTACACTCTACAAAAATACAAAATAAATTAATAACCCTTATCAAATCTCTAACAAATTTTATCTTATTTTAATCATCCTAACAACCTACCCTTATCTCACCCACTACCCATACCTTACCCATGTGACCCTCTAATCTACTATTTTATTGACGCATCTCAAATATACATACACCAGCACAATATACTAGGGGCCCATAACTAACAAATTTTCACACACAATATATACACAGATTACTCAATCACCAAAAAAAGGAGGACCCCTGACCATTTCCATTTTCACATACCCATATACAATCTCATAATACACATAGAGAACATGGGGTATTCTTTTTCTTTCCATCACAAAACACATACAGCGACACCGACCATCGCATATACACTGTAGACACACATTACTCCTTACTGAAGACGTACATACATCAGTGAGTAAGAGAGAAATAAGTAAAGAGAAAGGGAGGGAGAGAGAGGAAGTTGAGTGAAATGAGAGAGAGAAAAGTAGTAAGATCCAGCAAGTAACCCCTTTTTCCAGTGGGTTCTCATCGAAAATAGTACAGACACCAGGTTGTGCCAAGTTTCTCGTTACCACAAGGGTCACTGAAATTCTAGCAAGGTAAGAATAGTTTGTCCAGCTCTGTTTCAATCCAAATCCGACTTGAAATAGTCGAGTTTAACTTGTTTCTATTTGATTTCGGTGACATCCATTGTAAGATGGTAAAAAGTGGCAATTCGGGGGGTCCGTATCGATGTTGTTTCGGTTTGTTTAAATCTATATGGTTGATTTTTATATATTCTGCGTTGGAGTTGGAGTTGTTGAGGTTCAAATTGAGTATTTCGGATATGGATTCTACCAGATTTTATGAGAATAATATGTTAATTTTGAAAGCAGCATTGAGGTTTAATTCTATCTTTTTTCCCTTTAATTTTTACGTGAATATGGATGATTTATTGTTTGACATGCTTGAATTTTTACTTTGTGTTGGTTGATGTTGGATTTGAATGTGGAAATTTGGATTGATAGTCAAAGAATTGATTAATTATATCGAAAATTAATGTAGGAAGGGATTGGTCTCGATAAAAGTAAATTTTGATTCGTTGATGATGTTGAATGTGATAGAATTATGTTAGGTTAAGCTGGGTAGGCAAATAGTAGGCTCTGGTAGGAAAATTTAGAACTTTTGAATTGTGTGAGTGTTTGGAATGTTTGTGGAATGGTTTGTCTTTCTTACCTTTGAAAATGTATTCATTTAGTCGGGAAATGCCACGAGACATATTGTATTTATTCACCGGGGAATTCCCCGACTTATTATATTGGCGGAAGACATTCGTGATGAAGGCCCAAGGAAACGGGTAAAGAATTGGAGTGTAGTTTAGGATTAGTTCAGGTTTACTTTTCAGTACCTTTTTTATTTCGGGTTGTAATAATTGAACTGGACACTATAATTTTAGATTTGTTTTGTTTGTTTGTTTGTTTGATTGTTTTGTGTGTTTTTGTGTGGTTTATACATTCGTAATGTCAAATTAGCTGATAGGCTCCACCAAGAGACCGTTGTTGAACCACGAGATTGAGGGATGCCTAACACCTTTGTAATACCCCACATGTTTCTAAGCTAGGAAGTGAATAAGTATTCCTACATATGAAATCTACTATCCTGTGATTCATATTTGAGTACATGACTTACAATGAATATCCTAGTGATAGGATAGCTTATGATGCATTAAGAATGTTTATATGAGTCACTTAAGGTAATACAAGCTAAGAGATTTTTGAATCCATCAAGTTTTAGTGTTTGATTTTGCAAGGTTTATATTTGAACTAGCATAACTTGATGTTAATGTGGTATTTTGTCTTATTTATACCCACCAAATTGTATAGAATCGAATTATCTTTCCAAGGATAACAATTTAGCCTTAATCTAATACCCAAGCAAAAAGTTATACCCATTTTCGTGAGAGACAGTAAGAATAGGCGATTGGTTAGGCGTCGCCCAACCAAACATAGGCGATTGGTTAGGTGCCGCCCAACCTAGCTTAGGCAATCACTTGGGCGCGGCCTAAGTCAGTTCCAGGTGTCGAAAACACTCCGTTTTGAGTTATTTTAAGGGGAATTAAGTCACATCCCTAAACTTAACCCTATAAAATATATAGCTTCTAAACATATTACAACCCTATTATCATCTCAAAGCTCATCATCCAAGAGCACTAAAAGAGAAAAACGACTAGGGTTGCGTAACTAGGTATGCGTAAGTTAATTTATGGACTCTTTTCGTCCATGAAGATCAAGAACCATCTTCTAAATTTTGTATTATGATGTTTATATTGTTGGTGGTTGATATTCATATGGTTGGAGTTTGATGATGTCTAAGATGGGATCTTTGTATTTTTATTGTGAGGATATGGTGGTATTTAACGTATAAATATGTGAAATTGGTGGTTGAATATTTGTAATTTTGATAAATCCACCCATGCCTAAGATGTGAATGTAAGGTGTTTGTGAAAATACCTAAGCGAATAGAAATCATGCTTTTATGACATAATAAGTCCTAAATGACTATTCCATGTTCTAAGTTTATGTTCAACGTGATCCCGTGCTATTGTCTTGAATTAAAGAAGTTGTACGAGATGCTCATGATATTGTTACAATATGGAATGACCATGTTATTGAAGCCATGAAAGTATATACATATTGTGTGCATTCCCGATCATATGATAGTTTGTTGAGAATTATTCTTATTATGAAAGCCTTACTTATGATATTGTGAATTGTGGATTCAAATCTTGTGATCAAGTCATGTCATGTGTGTCAGTTTCCTTCTATCGAGTCCTGGGAGTGCTTGTACCCGAAAACTATTGCTGTGTGCCTAGAGCGATGTCATGTTTCACGATATCCAAACTCAAGCTATGATTCCACAGACTTCAGTCAGTCATATGACTCAAGAAAACCTTATGATCTTAGTCAGTTGTTAGATATCAGTAACATTCCGCCAATCAATAAAATTCAGTAAGATTAAGTCATGCACAGTCAGTTATTCATGTACAGTCCCTCCAGATGGGAGTAGAGGTTAGCACCGAATAAACCCAAGGATGGGAACTCACCCGCCAGTTCAGGGTGTGATTCTTAGTAGTCATTATTGTGTTCTAGAACTACGTAGCCAGTGTAGGTTGGGACATCTTAACCCATCAGATTAAGGTTGATGAGGTGGCTTAACCCATCAGTTTAGGGTTCCCACCGTTCTCATTGAGTACCCGCCAGATAAGGGTCACTCACAGGCTATCATTACCCGTGGCACGATATTGACACCCTTCTAGTTGGGGCAGAGATTGGACCCCAGCTTAGCCATAACATCATACATGGGGCATGTCAGTTAAATACTACTTCCCATAATTTCAGTATCAGTCTCCATAAATGAACTCAGGGCATTCTTCATATTTTGGTATATACAGGACTGTCAGATACAGTCGTCTATGTTATCAGTTTCAGTATCAGTCATGACAGTTATCAGTAAACTATGTATTAGCTTACAGGTCATGCTATCACGTATTCATGATCCCAGTTTCTATATATGTGTGTTTGCACTCCCACGTTCATATTACTCAGTCAATGTTGTTCATGCATGAAACCCTTTATGTTCAGCCTACCTTCCTCATATACTCAGTACTCCAGTTATACTGACGCATTTGCACTATGGTGCTTTCTTTTCATGTTACACCATAGGTTTTGAGACACAAGCTCCATCCCTGCAGTAG
>NW_025896087.1:949896-997522 GCF_002878395.1 Capsicum annuum | reverse complement strand
AGTAGCGGTAGCATTCCAGTCGTAGAGACACAGTGAGTCCTCATTAATTTGAGTACAATATGATTTGATACATTTATTTATTTCTTCAATTTAGTTCTACGAAGTTAGTTGGAGACTTGTTCCTTTAACTCTTTATTTAGATAGTTTAGAGGCTTTCAGATTTATGTTCAGATTTAAGTTCAGACTTAGCTTTCAGATTGAGTTGTTTTGAGTATTTTCACTCACATGATTGTATTTAGTTGAACCTTATGGCCTTACAGTTCTATGTATTCCATATTATTATATCTTGATTTGCTGTATATAGGTACAGATATCAATCATGGGTTAGCTTATGGTCCTTCGAGGTCATGACCACCGTGTAGCATTCTGGTTCAGCAAATCGGGGTGTTACAACCTTCCACTAGGTCAACAGAATTCCTTAGCCGAAATCTTTGTTCGCGGATTAGTTTTAGAGTTAAATCATTTTTGAAAAAGGATTTTTCAAAGGTGACTTGGCACACCAGATTTATGTCAACTGGCGAATCTGAATAAAAAATGTAAAAGTTCTTTTTTTTTGAAATAAATTCTTATCTTTTGTCACTTAATAATAAAAATCCTTTCAAACTTTAAAATCCTATCTTTTTGTTGTAAAAGGGGGTGTGACCTCTCTGATGACTCTACTGAAGATTTTTCAAAATTCGAGCTTATTTTTGGAGTTGTATAGGCTTAATTTGACATCATGGTTGTATAAACGTTGTTTGTGTTATCGTTTGTGTTATTGCTTTTGAGTGCCTACGTGCTCTTTGTTTAGAGTTTTTCTCTTATGTGTTACCGCTTTATATCTGGAATCATGTGCATAACCCGAGTCAATTCTTTCTACAACAAGTTCTGTAGTACACACTGTGTACATGACCTATAGTTGAGTCACTCTTATTTTTGGAGGGGGTAACGTTGGCTGGTATGGAGTACGTGGAAAGTAAAGTAGCCACTATAGACCACACGCTCCCCCGAACAGCCTTGTTAGTAAACCCCAGCTTAGGTCATCCTTTAGGTCATGGTCATGTGCATCATATTGATACCTAGATGGGCCTACTTGGTCCTTTGTAGGAAACTTACCACTAAAGTATCCCTACGTGCTAAATTTTGCATCTCTGAGGGTAACATGATAATTTGATAGACTGGTTTTGAGAAAAGCATGTGCTAGAATTAAATAAAGGTGTATAGGCATGGAAAAATAAAAAAAAAAAGGGAAAAAAGATGAAAAAAAAGTTTCATAGTTTTTTAGAGTTCTTTATTGCTTTTATTTTTTACAATCTAAAAATTCAAAAAGATTTTCTTACCTTTTTCATGCATTTAGTCAAAAACAAAAAAACCTTTAAAAGATTTTCCCTTTTATCTCCTTTAGCATGCATTCATAATTCAAAAATTTCAAAAAATATTTTTTAGGAGCTTTTTAATAAGTAAAATTCAAAAAAAAAAAATGGTAGAAGTTTTGTATACTTTGTATAACGAAATTATCAAAAGATTTTTTCTTTCATAGTTGTTGGTGTCATTTTGTGTGATGTATCAAATTAAAAACCCGAAAAGATTTGTCTTTCATCGCCTGTTTATATTTGTATCACTCAAGTTAAGTTTTAGTTTGTTATCTAATCCTTAATTGTCCAATCAGGACGAACCACGCACCCCTGATTCTCCTCTGTCAGGAGTGAGATACGTAGACAGACTATTGTGGGTTTGGGGATCTTATTTAAAAAATTCAAAAAGATTTTTTTCACTCTTTATTAGAGTAGGTGTCAATATATTCTTTAAAAGAAAACCGGAAAAAAAATTTCTTTAATAGTTCCAATTTTCATTTTCATATGAAATTTAAAATTGAAAACCCAAAAAGATTTTCTTTGGTAATAATAGATTTCATTTTGTGCTGGGAATTTAAACAGAAAAAATGCAAAAAGATTTTCGTCAATTCTTTTGATAATTTATTATTTTCTTTTCTTTTAAAGTCTTAATAAAAAAGAAAAAGAAGGGAAAAAGAGTTTAATTGGCCATTTATGCAAGACTTCATGAACTATATACACCTGATTCTCCTCTCTCAGGAGTGAATTACGTATGCACCATTCTTGGGTTCAGTGATACTTTCAAAAAGAAAAAAAATAAGAGAGGTTTTGAAAAAAAATGTTGAACTCTAACGCATTTGTTATCTCTTGTTCAGTTAGTTTAAGGTGGTTGGTTTGTGGAATCCTGGATGGTCCTTCATATCACACCAAATCTAAGGAATGATTAGCTATGTCCAACAAGGATATAGAGAGTGACATCATGGATCAAACAAAAAATCAAGAAAATGAAAGTTTAAAGGAAGAGAATTTGAGACTAAGGCAACAAATGATGGAAATGTATCGATCTTGGGTTAGTGGGTTGCCTTCTCGTCCATTCCTTACTATTGACCCCACAAATACCCTGAGTTTTTTTATCATAATTGAAAGCTCCATGTCCTAATGTTTTTGATGCACCACGATATGCCTCAGAATTAATTCCATGCCAAAATAATCTCAATGTTTCCACCACACTTTCTCTAGCTCCTCAGCATAATCCTACTATATTCACAGCACCATATGTCATCTGTGGTTTTATTGCTCAATCCTCTGCTAAGACTTGCACATTGGCTAGCCGCCCAACGGTTGTGCTTCCCCATGCAACTAGTGAACCAATTTATAGTACTCTTGGTGATCATTGTTATACTCCTGAGCCTACTTTTAAGTTAATTGGGCCACTAAAATTTCTTAAGAAGAAGCCATGTGTATTAGAAGAGCCAAAGAAAATTGTTGGAAAAATAAAGAGTGCAGAAAATGATATGAAATGTTCCTTGGGACTTGTGGGCTGTGAAGATGTTTCATACAAAGACTGGGGCATGTATTCAAGTGATAACTCTCCTCCAAGCCTTAACATATAAAAATTTGAGCAGAAAAATAGATATTGGGAATCCATGGAATATTTGGGAGTGAGAAAGATACATCTACCAGTTTAGTTGGAGAACGGGCACATCCAAAAAGGCGATGTCGTCGTTACCGTTATTCTCAAGCCCAAATTCATACCCAAGATCTCTATAATCACTCCCAAAATCCATTATACTCCATTTCTCCACCTCCATATCTAGCATATTGCGCATAACCATATGTCTAACTTCCTTCTTACTCAAAATGGTGTGCACCAACTCTTCAGAGTCATTTTCCAATTCCACAAACACGCCAAAGACCTTCTAGGACCAATTTTAGATCTAGGCAAAATAATGAAATGAGAAAGAAATCGAGGGATAGCTTTACACCAATTGGAGAGTCGTATGCCAGCTTATTTCAGAGATTGGTACAATGGGGCATGATCACTCCTCTTCTTGGGCACACTGTTAATCCCCGTTCTAGAAAGTTTGATCCTAATGTACGATATGCATATCATTCTGATTTTCAAGGTCATAGTATTGAAGATTGTCGAGATTTGAAAAGAGAAATTTAAAAGTTTATTCAAGATGGATCAATTATGGTGCAGAACATTGATAGTAAGGGAAGCTCTAGTCATGATGATATGCAAACTAGTGGCTAATATGTTAGGCTGAGCAATTGGGAAGTCACTTCTCTCCTTACGAGGGATGATTGTTGGTAGTTTATTTTATTTTCCTTTTTGTTTTCCGAATTATCTTAGGATTGTAGTTCAGAATCTATCTTGTTTTGTTTCTTTGTTATTCATGTTTAAACCCCTCTATATTTTATTTTAACTAAATAAAATGTCCTCTTTTCCTTTGTGCTTTAAATATGTGTTGTTTGTTGGTTTTATTTACATAGTACATTTTATGTTGGCTCTAGTGATATGACATGCTTGAGGAATTTTCAGCCAGATCTTAAAATTCAGTTTAAGCATGAACTTTGAATCAGAAGGCTAAAGTTAGAAAGAGCATCTGAGAAAATTGATAGAGTGTTGACACATTTGGTGACCATGTTGAAGTCTTCTTTAAAAATTAAGACAATTAATTTGAGAATCACAAGCATAAATTGGTCTTTAATTGAAAATCCTAGCTTAATTAGGTCAAACAGCGGATGTGTGATCTCGAGGAACAAAAAAAAAATTAAATCCATGAAAGCATAAGTCATTCAATATGAGGGATATACAACAATGGTGGAGTTGTATGTCTGACAAGTGTAGAAGAAGAGGTGGCACACATGCTCAGTTAAAGTTAGTATTGTTAAAGAGTCACTAATGATCATCACTTATCTTTTCATATTGCATGATATGTACTTGTATTTTCAAGGATTTATATAATGAAAGCTTTTCATTCTGCTATCCAAATATTGTGTCATCCTTTGTTTACCCCATTTGAGCCTTATTTTTATTTTCTTTCATACCCCTCTTTTGGAATCAAGATAGAGTTAACAATGCTTAAAATAAAAGTGTCAAGCAAAAGAATAGAGTTAGAAAAGTTTCAAAAAAAGCAACAACCAAAAAAAAGAAAAAATATGTCCAAAAAGAAAGAAAGAGGAGAAAGTCAAGAAAGATAAAGTCAGAAAAGTCCCAAAGAGAAAAAGAGCCAATAAAAGAAAATGAAAGAAAGAAAGAAAAATCATATCAAAAGAAAGAACAAGCTATCAGAACTACATGCGACCTGATTCTTCTCTCTCAAGAGTGAGATACGTAGGCTGCCCTACTCTGGGCTCGGTCCAACCAAATAAATAATTTAGAGTCACCTAGCTAAAGAAATTGGGGCATGGGTTAATCCTCATTGTTTGAGTCAATTCCAAAAGTTGTAAGTCCTAACCCGCTTCAAGTGTCGTTTGGGCCTCATGCCATCCTTTCTTTCGAACTCTATCAAAAAAACAAGTTACAACTAAAGAAAGACCTTTAGATCAATCTTTAAGAAGGTTAAGGCTAAGCATGCAAGGGATATGATGATGTATTTTGGAAACTACTTGCCTTCTTAACCATAAGGAATCATGAGAGAAGTAAAAATTAGAGAATCTTATTAGTGAAAATCCTCACGGGCACCATAAGGTGATGGTAAGTCAAGAAAGATAAAAATGAGAGAGTCTTATTGGTAAAAACCTTTATGGGCACTATAGGACGACTGTGAGTTTAGAAAAATAAAAATAAGAGTCTCATTGGTGAAAAATCCTCATGGACACCATAGGAAAATGGTGAGTTGAGAGGATAAAAATGAGAGTCTCAATGGTGAAAAACCCTCACAAACATCGTAAGGCAATGGTGAGCTGAGAAAAAGAAAATGATATAGGCTTATTGGCGAGAACCCTTCAAAGCACCACTAGCAGAATGAGGTCTTAAATGTAATTGACCTAGGGAAGCAAGTCAGTTCCAAGACCATAACTCAACAATAAATGGTAGACAATGTGGATGGAAAGATCCGAAAGATTAATCCAAGATGCATGGCATAATCATTAGAGTTGAATGTTATTTTAGATAAATTTTCATTTCTTTGTTTCAAATGGGGACGTTTATTGTCTTTTCTTTCTTCTTTATGTTTTTGTTTTGTTTTCTTTTCTTGAGTCAGTTATCTAAGTAAAAAATAAATCATTGCGATTTTTTCTCTTATCTTTGAGTCAACCCCATGTCAAAACAAATGAGAAAAGATTTCAAAATTGGCTGCCAGCTTCTTCAATTTCACAAAGCAAGACAAAGGGCCAGCACAGGAAAGAAACAAGATTGCTAGTCAGAACAAGGCATGCAGAAGGTTGTTATCAACACACAAATAGGGTGAATTCATGGAAATACCAAGATTTAAAGGGGATTGTTTGAGAATTATAGCAAAACAAAGATACTGTGTTTGCTTCAGAGTCACTCTTAATATTCAGAGTTTGGACCAACGGTGCGACAAGGCAATGGAAGATGCTAATGATTGAAAACAAGATCTAAATGGGACAAGTGCAAGAGAAATCTCCTCAAATGCCAAAGCCACAAGCCAGCCACCCTGTTTTAAACTAAAAAGTTTTCTTTGTATAAACAAGAACAATTACGACCTTCTAATCAAGGGCTTCAAAGCAAAAATACCTAGAGGTAAAATTCCTTATTTCTGTAAATGCAGTATCGTTGTACAGGTTTGGTAATCCCAATTGTGGTAAAACTCATCATCTTGTACCCCTTTGAGATAAATTCTCTAATTTGGTTCTTTCATGTCTCATATCTAGGAACCGAACTTCCTAATTTGAACCGTTAATGCACTGTAGTAAAGACCTTTCACTTTCACTCTTAAGAGAGGAACATTTTGGTTTTGGCCATTGAATTTCATCCCCGAAAGTGAACTTGCTGATCAGAATCTTGATTCAGCTTTGCATTATGCACTGTTGCAAGTTTTTATGATTGAGTTTGCCCCCGCAAAAGCTTTTGAGGAAAACTGGGGCAACAAAAAAATTAAAAGTAATTCATGTTATATGGAATTTACTTTATGTTCAGGACCACCATGGAAAATGTGAATTTACTTTCTGTTCAGGTCCCTCATGAAAAATGAGAATTTACTTTATGTTCATGACCTTTCTAAATAATGGGAATTTACTTCATTTTCAGGACCTCCTGGAAAATGGGAATTAACTTTCTATTGAGGACCCTCCTAAAAAATGGAAATTTACTTTCTATTCAGGACCCTCTTAGAAAATGGGAATTTACTTTCTTTTCAGGACCCTCCTAAAAAATGGAAATTTACTTCATGTTTAGGACCCTCCTAGAAAATGGGAATTCCCTTTTCCATTTAGGACCCTCCTGAAAAATGAAAATTTACTTTCTGTTCAGGACCCTGCTTGAAAATGAGACCATGCTTTCAAAACGATATCATCCTTTATCATAATCTTAATTTGGAATAATTTTCATTCTAGTTTTTATTTTGGATTTCAAGACCCTCCTAAAAAATAGGAATTACTTCATTTTTAGGACCCACCTGGAAAATGGGAAGTTATTTCATGTTCAGGACCCTTCTGAAAAATAAAAATTTACTTTATGTTCAGGACCATCATGGAAAATGGGAATTCACTTTATGTTCAGGACCTTCCTAAAAAATGGGAATTTACTTTATGTTCAGGATCCTCCTGAAAAATGGGGCATAACTTTGAGAAAAGAAGAAAGTCTTTCTTTATCATAACATTGGTTTGGGATAATTTTCTTTCTAGTTTTGATGTGGTTTCAGTAACCCGCCTGAAGAACAGGGTAATGAAATTGAAAGTTAGGATCCTGCCTCAAGAAAAGGGTGATGAAATTGAAAGTCAGGAGCCCACCTAAAGAACAAGGTGATGAAAATTAAAAGTCAGGAACCCGCCTGAAGAACAGGGAGATGAAATTGAAAGTTAGGAGCTCACCCAAAGAATAGAATGTTAAAAATTGCATGTCAGAAGGACGCCTGAAGAATAAAGTGATGAAATTAAAAGTCAGGAATTCGCCTGAAGAACAGGGTGATGAAATGGCAAGTCAGGAGCCCGCCTGAAGAACAGGGTGATAAAATTGAAAGTCAGGATCCCGTCTGAAGAACAAGGGTGATGAAATTAAAAGTCAGGTGCCTGCTTGACTAATAGTGTGATTATATTGAAATTTTGGAGCCCGCTTGAAGAACAGGATGATAAAATTGTAAGTCAGGAGCCCGCCTAAAGAATAGGGTGAGGAAATTCCAAGTGAGGAGCCTGCCTGAAGAACAGGGTGAAGAAATTACAAGTCAGGAGATCGCCTAAAGAACAAAGTGATGAAATTGTAAGTCAGGAGCCTTCCTGAAGAACAGGGTGATGAAATGGAAAGTCAGGAGCCCGCCTGAAAAAAGGGTTATGATATTGAAATTCAGAAACCCGCCTGAAGCATAGGGTGATGAAATTGAAAGTTGGGAGCCTACCTAAAGAATTGGATGATATAATGGCAAGTTAGACAGGGCCTCACTCGACTCTCCAACTCAGTATAGTCTCTCTCTGTCCAACCCTTTGATATACCTGTGACTTTATTTCTTCACAAATTGGGTAATTAGGATGTCCAAAGTCAAGACTCGGGTTCCCTTCTTCCTTCTATTTCTTTCCTTGAATAATGGTCGGGTCAAAATTTGATCTCGTTGTCTATTTTTTTGTCTGAAAACACTTTGTGTTTACATCCAAAAAGGAACATGATGTAGAAACCTAATTTTGTCCCTCCCAAAACCCAATTCATCCACTTTTACCTCACGTTATCATACACCCTCACCCATGTGATTACACCCCACAAAAATACAAAAAAAATTAACAACCCTTAACAGATCTTTGACAAATTTTATCTTGTTCTAATCATCCTAAAAACCTACCCTTATCTCACACACTATCCCCATACCCTACCCACATGACCCCCTACCTACTCTTTTATTCACATGCCTCACATATACATACACCAGCCCAATACACTAGGGGGCCGCCACTAATAAATTCACACACACACAATATATACAAAGATTGCTCCATCACTGAAAAGGGGGGACACTGACCATTTCCATTTTCACATACCCATATACAATCTTACAATACACACACAAAACAGGGGGTTTTCTTTTTCTTTCCATCACAAAACACATACAACGACACCCACCATCGCATATACACCATACACACACACCACTGCCTATTAAAGATACACACATACCAGTGAGTGAGAGAGAAATGAGTGAAGAGAAAAGGAAGTAGAGAGAGGAATTTGAGTGATATAAGAGAGTGAAAAGGCGTAAGATCCGGCGAGTAACCCTTTTTTCGGTGGGTTCTTACCATAAATAGTACCGACACCAGGTTTTGCTAAGTGTTTCATCACCAGTAGGGTCGTTGGAATTTTGACAGGGTAAGAATAGTTTGTACACCTCCAATTTGATTCAAATCCGACATGAAATAGTCGAGTTTGACTTGTTTTTGTCCAATTCCAGCGACATCCATCAGAATATGGTAAAAATTGGCAATTTGGTGGATTCGTATTGACGTTGTTTTGATTTGTTTAAATCTATCCATTTGGTTTTTCTATATTCTGAGTTGAAGTTATTCGTTGTCGAGGTTCAAATCGAGTATTTAGGACGCGAATTATACCAGATCTAATGGCAATAATATATTGATTTTTAAAGCGGCATTGAGATTTAATTCTATCTCCTTTCTCTTTAATTTTTACGTGAATGTGAATGATTTATTGTTTGACATGTTTGAATCTTTGCTTTGTGTTGGTTGATGTTGGATTTGAATGTGGAAATTTGGATTGGTAGTCGAAGAATTGATTAATTATTTTGAAAATGAATGCGGGAAGGGATTGGTCTCGATAAAAGTAAATTTGGATAAATTTTGATTCCTTGATGATGTTGAATATGATAGGCAAATAGTAGGCTCGGGTAGGCTAAGAAGTAGGCACTAGTGTGGACTCTGCTTCAATATGCAATTCAGCGTGAGTGCTTAACTTTTTCTGATTCATGTCACTTGGCTCATCTTGGGGCGAAACACTAGATTCTTTAAAGGAGGTGGGACGAAACATGGCAGTTTCATCGAATACAACATCCCTTCTAATTATAACTTTTCTGTTTTCTAGACACGAAAGCTTATATCATTTAACACCAGACTTATAACCCATAAAAAAGCACTTGACAGATCTACATTCTAACTTTCCATTATCAACATGAGTATAAGAAGGACATCCGAATATCTTCAAATCAGAGTAACTAGAAGGAGTACCGAACCATACCTCTTGTGGAGTCTTTTTACCAATCGCGACTAAAGGAGACTGGTTAATAAGAAGACAAGATGTGGAAGCAGCTTTGACCCAAAAAGACTTGGGTAAACAAGCATTAGAGAGCATTCAACATACCTTGTCCCTTATAATCCTATTAATTCATTCGGACACACCATTCTACTGTGGAGTATGACGAACTGTTAGGTGCGTCATAGTTCCTTCCAACTTGCACAAAACATTAAATTCATTAGAACAAAACTCTAAACCATTATCAGTCCGAAGCTATTTTACATGTTTCCCTATTTGGTTTTTCAATCATAGTCTTCCACTCCTTGAAAAAGGAAACACATTATTCTATTGCTCCAGGAAGAACACCCAAACTTTTAAGAATAGTCATCAATAATAGTTAACATATAATTAGCACCTTCCCTAGAAGGTACTCTAGAAAGACCCCAGAGATCAGAATGAGTGTAATCAAGTGTGCCTTTAGTCTTATGGATGCCCTTAGTGAATCTGGCTCTCTTCTTGTTCCCAAAAATGAAGTGCTTATAGAACTCCAGTTAGGTAACACTCTGGCCATCAAGAACTCCTCTCCTCCTTAGTTCAACCATCTATTTTCATTCATATGTCCCAGAAGCATATGCCAAGGTTTAGTAACATCACTATCTGATAGAGAGAAAGTAGAAATAGTTACATCAACTGTAACCATAGAGCCTTGCAAGACATAAAAATTAGCATTCTTTCTCTGTCCCTTCATCTCAACAAAAGCACCTTTGCAAACCTTCAGGAATCTACCTTCACCATTGTACTTATATCCATTCGAATCAAGGGTACTCAAGGAAATGAGATTTCCTTTATGTTTTGGGACACACCACACACCATAAGTATCCTCACAACCTCATCAAACATCTTAATTTTGATTGTTCTAATACCAGCTATCTTAGATGGTGTATTATTTCCTATCAACACAACAACTTTAGAGACCATTTCATATGTTGTAAACCAATCCCGATGGCGACACATATGAAATGTGAAAGATGAATCAAGAATCCAATCCTTAAAGGGTTTGGAGTTACCACTAGAGACTACCAAGAGTTCTCCAGCACTAGCGCTATCTTCAATAACACTGGCTTCACCGAACTTCTCTAGTTGGTTTCCTTTTTGTTTTTCAGATTCCCTTTTATTTCTATTCTGTAACTTATAACACTCAGATTTGAAATGACCCTTTTTTTGGCAATAATTAAAGGTTTTGTTTCTATTTCTAAATTTTGACCTATTCCTATCATCACCTCCAGAGTTCCCCTCATGAGTTTTTTCTCAAACATTGAGACCATCTCCTTGAGTTACCGGCCCATTCACAAGATACTTCATCTTCTCCTTAGAGAACAACACATCATAGATTTCATCTAAGGTTAGGATAGCACGACAATCTAAAATCGTATCCCTAAAGGTCAAATATGATACAGGCAGTGAACACGCCAAAATCAACCCTAGATTTTCCTCATCGTACTTAACCTCCAGAGTCTTTAAATCAGAGATGATTTTCTTAAATAAAGTAGGTGATCCTCCAAAGATGCATCCTTAGACATGCGATGAATAAATTCATTATTCGAGATGCCACTTACTAATTAGGCTCTTTATCATACTTAACGATTTAAGTTTCAACCACAACGCAACTACAGTGGTCTCCTTCAAAACTTCCTGTAGAATTTGATTGGATAAATGAAGGTGTATATGAGATAGAGCCTTTCGATCCTTCCATTGTTTCTCATCCTATGTACACGATGAGGGCATCTTATCAAACCTTAATTGAGCATTTTTCAAATCTATCTATGTTTGGACGACCCATATCTTAACCCGTTATAAAAAAGATCTGGTGTTGCAGACCAACAGCAGAATATCATACTTCATGTTTGCCATCCCCGAGAAAAAAAACTTGCGCTCTAACTCCAGTTTGCTATTGAAACAGATAGGAATAAAAAATACCACAAACAAAGAAAAACAAGAACAACACCCAGATTTTATGTGGAAACCTTTGATGGAAAAAACCACGGGCAGAGGAGTAGGACCTATTATGGAGAGGAATACTAGGAGGAGACGAAAGTCTCAATGATGTATGATAAAAACCATAAAAAACAACCCACTAAATCACACTTATATAATACGAGCGTAGAAATAAATCCTATGCCCAAAAACATTCAGGTCCGACATGGCCTGATCCCTCCACTACTACCATAGGACCCCTAAAAAATCTCAAAAAATGGGTCGCACCGCGAATTTTTCTAGGCCGAATCAATAAAATTCAGGTCAAAAACTCTAACACATATTTCAAAAAAGAGGGAGACATAAACCTTACTTTCTCTATAAGCACTAAAGTCTACAACAACAATAATAACATATCCAGTGTATATATTCCCAACAAAGTGGGGTCTAAGGAGTGTAGATGTATGCAGTTCATACCATTACCTTGAAGGTGAGGTAGAGATATTGTTTTCGTCCCAGACTAAAATAATTATTGTTCAACTAATACGCACGACAAAGAGCCTTTACGACCACACAAACAGTATATCGTTCTTTTATGAATTTATTAACATTTTTTAATCTTATATCATGATTTGAACTTATCTTCCTATAACATCATGACTGATATTTCCGCAAAATTTAAAATGTTAGCCGTGGAAAAGAAAACTCGTCATATGTGACCGAATTAGTTTTTTATTATTTGTACTATTTTACCGTGTGAGCACGAACAATGATCAAAACAAATAATTCTAACAAAAATTTGCAACTTTAGTTGATCAATTAATTTTAACAATCATTTGTTCAAAAATTTTACCATATATGTTGTTGATATTAATGGTACCTTGGTTTTCACTTTAAATTTATTCTTAAAATAGTCTTCTTTATCTTTTAAAATGATTTTAATTTCTTAACTATATTTGGAGGATCATACCAAATATTTTCATACAATTTAATGTTTTACTTTATTAGTGTTTAGATTTTTTCTATAAATAGTGTTTAAAACTGCCGATTGCTTCACCTCATTCTTCATTTGTCTTTTTTATTCTTATTTTATTTCACTAAGTGTTTTCTACAATTCTTTTCATGGCCAATAATATTTTTCCAAATAGTATAAAAGATGCCCCTAAGTGTAGAATATGTTTGGAAAAGGTAATTGACAATGCTGGGAGATCTATCACAAAACTTAGCTGTGAACACTTATTTCACACAGGTAACATATACTTAAATATTTGTAGATCTCCAATAACAAGAAAAATAAGCACCTTTCTTAAAATTCATTCATGTGTGTTTATTTTATTTTTTCTAGCAGCTAAATAGATCTTTCTTTACTCAACATAAGAATTATTTATCCGATTCATTAGGTTTTTTCTTGAATAATTTTGGATCATGAGATTTTTAGTACACATTTGGCCATATTTCATTGTAAAAATAGAAAAAAGCCATTTTTGTTTTCCAACTGAAAATTGATATTTGAAAATTTGAGTTGTGTTTGGCCATGAAATAAGTAGAGTTATTTTTTATTTTTTATGAGTTACTTCGAGTGGAAAAGTGAAAACAATTATTTTCTTATTTTTGAAAATTTTGAAAAATGTGAAAATACTTTTCTGGAATTTTATGGCTAAACGTATTTTACGGAGTTCAATTCTGGAAGATAGTAAAAACATTTTACGGCCAAACAACCCCTTAATTTCTTCTAAGAAAAACTTATTCATATAAATCAAGTAGTAAATTAGATTTTATTCTTTGATCCTTTAGATAAAATCTTTGAGTAAGTTTATTAAGAAAAGTGAAATGAAGAAGTTGGACGTCTCAGGAAGAAAAGATAAAGGATAATGCATGAATTTTTTTTTTATTTTTTTGTACCATCTCATCTAAATGTTTGACATTCATAAGATCAGTTTCATTCGTTTAACACATTAATTTCTAACCAATCTCCTTATTTAGGCAATTTTTTTTTGAAAAAACTATGAAATTTGCTAGTTATGAATTTCTATAGTATCATTGCATAGAACACTTAATCTTTATTTCCTTTTATGTAGACTGTATTGGGTCCGAGTTCAATGCAAGGGGGATTATGATATGCCCCCACTGCCAAGTTGTCGAAGAAAAAGGGAATTGGGTGCGATTTTCAAACTTTGGAGTTGAGGAAGAGACTAACGAAAAGGGCAAATATTGTGAAGAACAAGTAATTACCCATGTATTTTTACCTCATTATCATATCAAAATAAAGTGCATTAATTTAATGCATAACTAGGTAACGATAAATGTTACCATACTGATATAATCTGTAGCATAACTCTGGAGTGTACGGTAAGAAGTATCTATATTCAATTTTAGGGATTATGTTTAGTAGAAATTTTATCATTGTTGATTTCAATTTTTTAGTTTCATTGTAAATGAAGCTATATAGTTGTTTAGGTTTTCCATGGTTCATTAATTCTAAGGCAACAAAATTTTATTTGAAATTTTCATTAGCTAATAACACCTGAAGAAGAGTTGGAGCTTCCTGCAACGATCAAAATGTATGATGGAAATACTAGCAATATGAGGTAATTGATACTTATCATTTAGCATTTTTTTCCGATTAATTTTTATGTATAAATAGGCCTTATTTGTTTTCCTGTTATAAATAGATTTCTTTATATGATAAAATGGAATCTATTTAAAATAAAGTAGACTAGTTATAATCCATAAGAGTCAATTTTTAAAAAATTTATATTAATAAATAGATGCACATACATATATTTGTAATAAGTTAAATACCTAAATACCTTATAAATTTGACTCGGAATTTTAAAGCAGGTACCTTAATTTTAGTGACCAATTTAAATATATTTTTTGGCAAAAGCATGCCTCTAAAACAACTCTATATTTTTAACTCTCCTAGGAGCTTCACACACCATTTTTGCCTCTTAACTCAAACTCACAACCTTTGAGTGAGAAGTGAGGAGTGCAAATCGTTCAACCAACTTCTTATATGACAAACCATGTATTTTTCAGTTATACGTGAGAGCTTAAATAATAAGTGAAGTCTGTAAAAATAGTATCTTGCAAGATAGTCATGTACAATAGTAATAACTAGATATTTGAAAATTAATCTTCTATATGGAGATGGACAAATTGGGTGACTAGCCACTATAATCTTTTGATCACTTAATTATAGCTATTATTTAAGTAAAATAAATTAATTAAACTGAGTTTTCAGATTATTGTTTGTCTATGAATAATTAAATAATGTTTTTACAATATAACTTGTGTGGTGTTAATTTTTGTGTTACAAGTAATGAGATGGAGACAGAAGACCCTAGGGCAGATAGAGTTGTCCTAATGGACAGAATGATGAAGCTTATTCGCCAACAAAAAGAGTACGATCATTCTTTCAAATCCTTTTATAGTATATTTTCACAACATATATCTTTTTTGTATGAATTTTTCTTCCTATTTAAGTCTCAGATTTGTCCCTTTGCTATCTCAAATTGTCTAATTTTGATGGACCGTTTCTAAGATTCCCGTTAGCAAAATGTCTCGTAGTTGCCTTATCAACCATTAATGAAGGTTTTGTGTTGAATAGTCGGGCTCTATGTGTCAAAATTCTTCGAGGAATAAGGTTGAATTTGATCTCTCAACAATTTGATATGATCTAGCCTTACCTTCACATTGGATCTCTATGACGGATCAAGGGAGAAATGAAACTTTTTGTTCTAACGATAGAGAGAATATCAGACACATATACCATAAAGGGCACAATTATTTAATCTTAGACAATGCAAAAATAAATAGAGTGGTTGGGGGTAAGGGTTTATCTAATTTCACAAACTCGGATCACTTACAACCTTCTAGGAATTCTTTTTCCTTATAATTAGTTGGACACGGCCCACAATTACTTTATTGTCTTGTTAAACTTAAGAATTAGGCTCAATGCCTATAATACTATTTATACACTATTTAGGTTCGAAAGCACACCCTCTTTTATAATTTTTATTTGTTAAATGTTTGTTGGGAGGAAGGAAGGTATTTTATTTTGCAATTTAATTTGTATGATGAGCCATATGTTAATATTGTTAATATTAATACTTTGCACTTGGAAATAGATGTATTCAGTACTTATGCAAACAATTGCATATTCCTTCTCCTCCGGCAATTTCTCCGAAGATGATAGATCATAAGCAAATCTTTTTCTCGGGATCAAATTCTGCGCCGGATCCCATGAGTCATAGAGTATCCACTTCGCACGAGCAGACTCACACAATACCGTCCGTGGAGCTCACCGAGCTCACATGTACTTCACTCGGTAGGGATGGTCACCCATTGTCTTGTCAATGTTCTTGTTGTCGTTCGTCTGCAAGAAAGACACGTTTATGAAAAATATTTATGTAAAATAACCATCAAATATGATGTTTATGGATGGCTGTTCTATAAATTTTTTGAATTATAGGATCAAATCTCCGTCTTTTAGCTTTTGAATTTCGTAAAATCTTTTATATACTTATTTGTATGTTTATGCTATAATGTTCATCCCATCTAAATCCCATGAAGTGTTTTCATCGGATAAAGTAGTTCTGCTATACTTACTAGAATCTCATCCAAAATTTGGGCACTATAAGCAATAGTCAATAAAATAGTTCTATAAATAAAATGGCTAGACCAAATTGTCTCATTCATTTATGAAAATCTTTCTAGTCAAGAACAAAAAGTCATACTATCTAGCAAGAATAAATGAGGCAAAAGATTGAGTTGTCGTGTTGAAAAAAATATATATACACACACACTTGAGAAGAAAAGATATAAATTAGCTTCTTAAATTCATATCTAAGACAAAAATTGAATTCAATATATTTTTCTTTTCATGTTCTATAAAAATGTCATTTCTGTTTCAAATATGAAACCATTTATATGTGACAACGGGTTAAGCTAAGTCCTATATGTAATGCATAACTAGAGTATTTTCAGCAAAAGCAGGAAAAAGTCGTAACCACTTTGCAATCAATTTATAAAACTATAATTTTACGTATATGTAAGGAAACAATTTTTTTATCTTATGCTTGATTAATTATGTTGTGTGTTTATGTGTTATTGTTTATTTTGACTTATTTGACACATTTTTTTGGTATTAGAACACCTACATGATTTAATTAAGGTATCGACGTTATAAGGGTCAGGTTCTAGGAAGATAGCAAATATCTCAAGCGAAAGAAACTTTTCACGGCTTCACAAATATCGCTAGAAAGTGTATTCAATATTTTTGAAAGAAGAGGTGTCATACCATCTATGCCCAATGTTTTAAAGGGTGCATGTCGAACAAGCATTATCATTTCATCACAAGTAATAAATAGATTTGAGAAGACACAGAATGATAACAACATTTTTTTACATGGTGTATTTATTTGTGACTGTTCTTTTTGACTAATTATCGTTCTTATATGCCACGACCTAAAAATGATACATGATGATCTTATCGTAGCCCAATTTTAATAATTAAGCCAATCACTCAAACTGATAAAGGAAATACGAAATTGACAATAACAATCACCAATGAGAGACTTCTAGCAAGAAGTCAAGCCAATAAGAAATATAGTAAAAATGGTTATGTGAAAGAAATCTCATATGTCTTAAAAATCTAGAGTCTTAGCGTAAGAACATCTAATACATAATAGAATCTGATGTATATGACTATCTCTGAAAATGAAAAAAAAAAAAAAGCAAGATGAGAGCAGGTTCGAAGTCGGCTTTGAGAATTACTAAAGCAGCCAGTTCCTCGAGCACTGTTTCAATCCAAGAGAATCAGTTACCACATTCGGTACTCATTGTCATGACCCGATTTCCTCGGGTCATGATGGTGCCTACCATAACCTACTAGTAGGCAAGCCAACTCGTAGTCCAGAACGGCTAGTAATGGGCTACTCAATAATATAAGAAAAAGAATGCAGAATATATGAAATAAAGATCAATACATAGAAGAATCCCAAAACCTGGTGGTATTAATACAAGAGATTCAAATAGAAAAAAGTATAAAAGTAAAATATCAAGAGAAATACGCTGATATAACTTATATAACTTATCTCTGAATACAACTTAGAGACTACTCTAATACATAAGAGAGAGATAAGTAAGGCTTCGAACGTCAGGAGCTCACTCTAAGTCTCTGAACCAGGCCTGCTCCGCATGATGCACACATCAACGGCGATAACCGGTACTATGATCTTTAGGATGCAAACCTGTAGAATGAGTATCAAACGAATGGTACTCAGTAGGCTACTGCCAACTGAGCTCCAAAGATAAAGCATATATATACATCATAGAATCAGAATGAAAACTACACCCAAGAGTTCAGAAATCATATGACTAGTCAATGAGATAATAAGGAACAACTATCATATTCATATCCAAGAGTCTAACATAATAAAACTAAGGAAGTATGTAAGACCCCGCAAAATTCTCTCATAGAATGAACCTTAGGGCGTGTCAAGTGAGGCGTGATTCTGGCCCTAAAGATTGAAAAGTGACTTCCTAAGTGAGTATCATATTAACCATATAGAATTTTCCCAATTTTGACTTTTATCACATGGAAAATTCGATAAACTTTTCGTTGATATATGATTCACCCAAATTTGATACCCGGGTAAGAAGTTATGGCTAATTTAAGTCCTAGTCGTAAAACATCATTTTGGTGCTCGGCACATCGCGGAGAGGACCTATTTGACAATTATCAATTTCCAGTGGAACTCTGCAATAGTGGCGCGTTACAGAGGACCCTAATTTCCCAGTAGTTAATATCCAATGTCCTAGTATGATTGTGACGCATAGCGTTGAAGTTCCAAGTTTCCACTAGTGGGATAACATGATGGCTCCGTATCGCGGTGACTACCAATTTCCCATTTGTCAATTTCCAGTGACCCACCGCGATAATGGCACGTCGCGGTGACCTATGAAATCGGGTTCCCAGTTTAATTTTTTTAGCTTCGTACAGAAGTTAAAAAGGTCATTTTGGACTTTTTCCAAGCCTATTAAATTGTGCAAACACCAAATCAAGGTCATTTACAAGCATTCTATGAAGTCTCTCTCAATTTTTCTCTCAACAAAAACCCTAAGTATCCAAAACCTCTTTCAAGAATGTCAAGAATCCACTTTTAATTTTCTAAATTGAGTCAAGATTCAATGTTTCCAAGTCAAGGGATTCAAGAACCCTCATTCAAGAGTACGAATAGAGTTCCAAAATCGAGAGTTCATCCAAAGCTTCTAATTCAAGGTATGTGGGGTTTTGAACAAGGGTAATCCTTTCACCATTGCACCCAAAACCTTATTTAAACTACAATTCTGTGCAATTTATAAGATTTTACATGAAATTGAATTGTAGTTTTTCACCCATTAATATTGGTTGCAAGCTTTTGATGTTTCCCTTGAATTGAGAGTCTAGTGGCACAATTTTTACATATTTTCTTGAGAAATTGCAGCTAGGTCTATACCCCATGATTTTAATCCTTGAGAAGTTGATAGTTGAAATGTTTGAAACATTGAAATATATGAGTATTTTGAGATTTTGAGATAAATTGCTGAAATTTCTAGATTTTTATATGAGTTATGAATCTATATGCTATCTATTATGCTTTTGATGAGTTTTAACTTAGGATTGAACTATGGGTTACTAACCCTACTTGATACTTGAGATTTTATGAACTATTGTGCTATAAGCACCCATGATTTGAGTATTCTTAGATTATTGAGAATTTTTTTGACCTAATGGTCATTGAGTTTTGAAATCTACTCTACTACATGAGATTACAGATTTGATTATTGGGTTCTTATTGAAGCGTGAGATTATTCTAAAGTGGATTTTCATGAGATGAGTGAGATAAATAAACGGAGTAGTATTTAGCACCGAGCGGATAAGTTACTATGGTTTCTTACCCCAAAACTACGTGTAACCATAGGTTAGGCCTGAGGCCGAGTTTATGATTGTTATTGGGCCAAAGACCGAGTTGATATTGGTCCTGAGGCCAATTTTATTTAGTGATCACTGGACCTAGGTTATACTCCCTGGCAAGAGTATGACGCCTCTCCCTAATGCGAGGTCTCTTTCTTAGGAGGACGAAATGTTGGACTCCATGTAGCTCGCATGGTTTATAGCAGTTAAGAGAACCTCCCTTGACATTTAAACTTCGAGATCAGTTACCTCCCTAAACTAAAGTATTTTCCATTGAGATAAGATATTTTCCTTTAGAACTAAAATACTTTCCCTTTATATGAGTATTTTTCCCTAAAGCATGAAATGAGATATTTTCCTAACGTGTATCAAATGCCTTCAAGTATGTTCCAAATTTATATGATTTCAAATTCCAAGTATTTGAGTTTAATAGAGTTATGAGTTCGTGAGCATTGAAGAAGTTTTACTCTCCATACGACATATGCATGAGTTGAAAGTATTGCTTAAAGTTTTCTTTAGCCTTGAGTAATGAGAATAAGAGAAGAGTACAAATTTCAAAGTTGACAGTATAATGACTCACAAGATTACGTTAGATGTTCCATTTTACATGATTCATAAGCTTTGTATTTTATACTTATTCAAGCCATGTGAGTCATTACTTATTACATGCATGATTTGATTAACGAGTATTGATGTTGTTCTATATAAATGCATACACCCCCACATACTCAGTACATTCCCAAGTGTTGATCCACATATACTTCTATGTGCTATATTGTCTTATAATGTAGGTTCAGGTGCTCAGTCCCAGCCTCATCAGTGACTTTCGAGTACCTCTATCTATATTCCTACAGTGGTGAGTCCTCATGGTTCGAGGACCTATCTTCAGACATTTTTACATTTGAGAGACCATGTTTTTACTTTTAGTTAGTTTCGAGTCAGCTGGGGACTTATCCCAATGGCTCTCTAGTTCATGGATTAGTAGAGGCTTTGTCAGACTAGTTATCAAATTATGGTTATGTTGAGGTTTCCAGTATTTCTTAGTCATTTGGACCGAGTATTTTCTCCGTATTTCCTTTCATATGATATGACTATGCTAGTGTTTGAATTATTTTATCTTGAAATAAGTGTTATTAGTAGAAATAGGCTCAAAGGGTTAGCTTGGGGCTACTTGTAGCCTTAAGCACCGTGTGAAGTCCCGGGAGGTGATTTCGGGTCCTTAAAAAATTGGTATCAAAGCCTAAGGTTTTAAAGGAATCCTAGGGATTCTGACAAACCGTGTTGAATAAAGTCCTGATCATCGATGTGTAGCGCGCCACATCTATGAGCAAGAAGCTAAAAGACATTTTAGGAAAAAGTTACTTATTTCTATTGGATTCTATCGTGCCTATAAATATCCCTCTCATCTAATAATTCGTACTCTTCTATTTCAGAAAATGCCTCTTATAAGAACAAATGCCCCCAGGAATGATAATGAGCAACCCCCACCTATTGATTCTTTGAATGATATTGTGTCTCATGCCTAGTTTCGAGCGGCCTTTCAGGCGTTAGCCCAAGTAGTCACCGCTAATGTTCGGTCCAATAACTAGGCTACAGTTGCTAATTAGTAGGGAGGTAATGTAGCCGTGGCTAAGCTATATGATTTCATGCGAATGAATCCGCCAGAGGTTTATGGGTCCAAGAAAGGTGAGGACCCATAGTTATACTTGGAAGAAATGAGAAAGATCATGTAGGTGATGCATATTTCTGAGGAAGAAAATATTGAGTTGGCATCTTACAGGTTAAAGGACATAGCATATGGACTGGGTTGTATCATGAAGGAAGGGTTGAGGTGAGGATACTGATCATATGACTTGGTAGGTGTTCCAAGATATATTCTTGGACAATTTCTTTCCACTTGAGATGAGGGAGTCAAGATTGAAGAGTTTATAAAATTGAGGCCGGGCTCTATGACTGTTAAGGAGTACTGCTTGAAGTTCAACTAGTTGGCTAAGTACGCTCTTCATTTGATTTTTGACACCAAGCTAGTATGAGCAAGTTCATTATCGGTGTTTCTGGGTTGGTACTAAAGGAGTGTAGGACTGTGATATTGCATAGGGATATGGATCTGGCGAGGTTGATAATGCATGCCCAAAAGATACAGGCGGATAAGATTAGGGAGAGAGATCGAGTGAGGGGTAACAAGAGAGATGGATCTGAGCAGCAAGAGTTTAGCCAGCCTAGGTCACAAAATAGTGTTGGTAATAGGCCCCGCTATACTCCCAGTGCTAAGTATGGTAGGAGTCATCTCGGGGAGTGTTTTGAAGATCTGAGGGGTTGTTTTGGTTATGGAAAGAAGGGCCACAGACTTAGAGACTGTCCTTATGCTAGACAGGGGAACAAAGATTCCCAACCTCAAGAATAGGCTACTAGTGCACCAGCTTCTGTACCCCGTCTTGCCCCTTCTCAGGGCGCTTCATCTAGCACTGCTGGCAGTTAGCGTCAGAATAGATTTTATGCCTTACCATCCCCTCAAGAGTAGTAGAAATCTCTTGATATTATTATCGGTATGCTCCATTTATTTTTATTTGATGTCTATATGTTGTTGGACCCCAGGTCAAGTCTCATTTATGTGACCCTACTTTTAGCTATGAATTCCAAAATGGGTCTCAAAAAGATTCCTGAGCCTTTCTTAGTTTCTACACCCGTCGGGGAGTCAGTTATTGCTAAACAAGTGTAGAGAGATTGTCCTATTACTATTCTTCATAGAGTCATACTTGTTGATTTGATAGAGTTAGACATGGTGGATTTTGACCTTATTCTGGGTATGGATTGGGTTCATTCTTATTATGCATCTATAGACTATCGTACCCTTGTGGTCAAGTTTTAGTTTCCTGATGAACCATCTTTTGAGTGGTTCGAGAGTTCGGTATCTCCCAAGAGTCATTTTATATCCTATTTCAAAGTCAGAAAGCTAATATCTAAAGGTTCCATCTATCACTTAGTTAGAATCAAAGACACTAAGTCCGATGCTCCAACTATTCGGTCAGCCAATCTTGTTAATGAGTTTCCAGATGTTTTTTTGGAAGGTCTCCCATGGGTACCTCTCGATCAAGAGATAGAATTCGAGATTAACCTTCTTTCCGATACTCATCGTATTTCTATTCCGCCATACCATATGGCACATGCTGAGCTTAAAGAGTTGAAAGAGCAACTCAAAGATCTTTTAGACAAAGGTTTCATAAGGCCTAGTATTTCTCCTTGGGGCGCGCCTGTCTTATTCATGCAAAAGAAAGATGGTTCTTTGCGTATGTGCATTGACTATCTTCCGCTTAACAAGGTCACAGTACAAAATAAGTATCCTCTTTTGATAATTGATGACCTGTTTGATCAGTTACAAGGTGCAAGTTACTTTTGCAAGATAGACCGTAGATCCGGCTATCATCAACTTAAAGTGAGGGAATGTGATATTCCAAAGACAGCCTTTTAAAGTCGCTATGGTCACTATGAGTTTCTAGTCATGTCCTTTGGGCTAACCAATGCCCCAGTCGCCTTCATGGACCTTATGAATCGAGTGTTCAAGCCATATTTTGATATTTTTATCATTGTCTTCATAGATGACATCCTTGTATACTCCCATAATGAGAATGACTGTGCGAATCACCTTAGAGTTGTCTTGCAAACTCTTAGAGATCACCAGTTGTTCACCAAATTCAGTAAGTGTAAATTTTGACTAAGGGTTGTAGCCTTTCTGGGTCATATTATTTCAGCCAAAGGTATTAGAGTTGACCCCCAAAAGATAGAAGCTATAAGAAATTTTCCTAAACCTATATCTCCATCTGACATTAGAAGTTTCTTGGGTCTAGTGGGCTACTACCGCCATTTTGTAGAAGGTTTCTTTTCTATTGCGTCTCCTATGACCTGGTAGAACCAAAAGAAAGTTAAGTTCCAGTGGTCAGATTCCTATAAGAAGAGTTTTTAGGAATTGAAGACTCGACTTACTTCGGCCTCTGTGTTGACTTTGCGTGATAGTATAGATGGTTTTGTGGTGTATTGTGATGCCTCTAGAATTGGTTTGAGTTGTGTGTTGATGCAAAGAGGTAAGGTTATAGCCTATGCCTCTAGATAATTGAAGCCGCATAAGAAGAATTATCCAACCCATGATCTTGAGTTAGCCATTGTGGTCTTCATTTTGAAAATATAGAGACACTATCTTTATGGTGTTTATGTTGATGTGTTTCTTAATCATAAAAGACTGCAGTATGTGTTTACTTAGAGAGAGTTGAATATTTGGCAGAGAAGGTGGTTAGAGTTATTAAAAAACTATGATATAAGTGTTTTGTATCAATCGGGCAAGGCCAATGTAGTGGAGAATGCCCTTAGCAGATTATCTATGTGTAGTGTTGCCCATGTAGAGAAAGGTAAGAAAGAGTTAGCTCGTGATGTGTGTTTTTTGGCTAGATTGGGTGTGAGGTTGCTTGATTTAGCTGAGGGAAGTACTTTGGTATAGAGTAGTTCTGAATCTTCTTTAGTTTTGGAAGTGAAGGAGAAGCAAGATAGAGATCCTAGTTTGGTCAGACTTAAGGAGTCAATTAAGGACAAAAAGGTAGAGGTTTTCTCCCAAGGGAGAGATGACGTGTTGAGATTGTAGGGTAGATTGTGTGTTTCATGTGTTGATGATATCAGGCAGAGGATTATGGTTGAAGTGCATGGCGTGCGATATTTCATTCATTCGGTACTACCAAGATGTACCACAACTTGCGGGAAATCTATTGGTGGAATGGTATGAAGAAGGATATAGCTGGGTTTGTAGGAAAGTGTAAAACGTGCCAACAGGTTATGGTAGAGCACTAAAGGCCTGGTAGTCTGATTCAAGAGTTTTGTATACCTTCTTCGAAGTTGGAGGTGGTGAATAGGGACTTCGTGATCGGGTTACCTCTTTCGCGTCATCATCGGGATTCTATATGGGTTGCTGTGGATAGGCTGACTAAGTCCGCACATTTCTTACCCGTGCACACATCTTATACAGCTGAGGATTATGCTTGATTGTATATCCGGGAGTTAGTCAAGCTGTATGGAGTTCCCTTGCCCATCATTTCAGATAGGGGCACTCAATTTACTTCTCAGTTTTGGAGGGCATTTCAGCAGGGTCTTGGTACCCAAGTTCTTTTGAGTTCCACTTTTCATGCGCAGACAGATGGTTAGGCTGAGAAGACCATTCAAACCCTTGAAGACATGTTTAAGGCGAGTGTTCTTGATTTCAAAGGTAGTTGAGATAAGTATTTGCCATTGATTGAATTTTTCCTATAACAATAGTTATCATGCTAGTATCGGGATGGAACTATTTGAGGCCTTGTATAGTAGATGATGTAGATCACGCGTAGGTTGGTTTGAAGTCTGAGAAGCTATTGTGATTGGTCCTGATGCATGTTTGAAGCTATGAAGAAATTTAAGTTGATTAGAGAAAGGTTGAAGACAGATCATAGTCGTCAAAAGTCTTATGACAATGTGAAGAGAAGAGAACTTGAGTTTGAGGTGGGTGATTTGGTATACTTGAAGAGTTTACCCATGAAAGGGGTGAAGAGGTTTGGTAAAAAGGGAAAGCTTATTCCCCGTTATATTGGCCCGTCTAGAGTTTTGAGCCGTGTTGGGAAAGTAGCCTAGAGGTTAAGTTTCCTGCAGAGTTGTCATCCGTTCATCCTGTTTTTTGTTTCTCTATGCTTAAAAAACATATTGGTGATTCTTTTGTAGTAGATCCCTCAGATAGTGCTGATATTTAGAACAGTCTTTCATTCGATGAGATTCCTGTTGAGATCCTAGATTTTCAGATCCATAGACTGAGGAAAAAAGACGTTTCTTTAGTCAAAGTTTTATGGTGGAACCAGACGGTTGAGGGCGCTAATTAGGATAAAGAAGCAGACATGCGAGCCAAGTAACCGCACCTCTTTTTTGCGAGTTCAAATCAATCTGAAGGTATTGTTCTTCCTTAATTCAGCCCTTCTAATCGAAAGTTCAGCTATATGTATCTATTCTTGCGTGAGTTCTTGCAATTTCTAAGGTATTCAAGAGTTTAGAGACATTCTGAGCCATTTACTAATCTACTTCAGCTAGATGTACTATGTTTTCCTGTGTTCCTAGTCTAACTATCGACATTCTAGGATAAATGTTTCCAAGTAGGACATATTGTAAGACCCCGCAAAGTTCCCTCGTAGTCTAAGCCTTAGAGCGTGTCAAGGAAAGTGTAATTTCGGCCCTAAAAAATTGAGAAGAGAATTCCCAAGTGATTTTTGTTTAAACTATATAGAGTTTTATTAAATTTGACTTTTTGTCATGTAGATAATTGAATTATCTTTCCAACGATACCAATTTCGTCCAAATACGACATCGGGGTGAGAAGTTGTGGTCGTTTTACTGAGAGTTACCGGAACCGCCCAAGTGTGACGGATGATCCATAGGACTGTCGAATCTGCGATGGACAGTCGCTCGTCCATCGTAACCAAGGCAGTAACTCCCTTTTCTGGCCCAAGTGCGACGGCCAAAATGATGGACCGTCAAGGCTGTGATGGACCGTCACACTCAGGTAGTGTGGCCTCATCCTGGCCAACATGTGATGGATGATCTGACGGACCATTGCTGAGACCATCGTATCAAGGGAGTGTGTTCATTTTCTGGCCAACGTACGACAGACGTTCCGACAGGCCATCAGTCCTTCGATGGACCGTCGCTTTGACCATCGTAGCCCCCGTTCAGTGATTTTAACTCATTTTAACAAGGGGCTTTTTGGTTTTTCCACTCTTTTATCAACTAAATATATTCCAAGTGAAGCAAATGGCTTGGTTCATCATCCAAAACACATGAGATCTAGGGTTTCTCCCTTAAGATCAAATCTAAAACCCTTCTCCAAGAAATCCAAGAACTCACCATGGATTATACAAATTGAGTTGAGATTTGAGTTCTCCAAGTTCAAAGGTTGCAAGAACTCTCTCTCAAGAGTAAGAAGAAGAGTTTAGAGTAAGCTCGTTCATCCAATTTCATAATCTAAGGTATGTGGGGTTTTGAACAAGGGTAATCCTTTCATCCTTGTGCCCAAAGGCTTATTTAAACTATGATTTTCTTCAATCTATGAGATTTTAAATGAATTTGAATAAGGGTTTTTCACCCATTATTATTGATTGCAACCTTTTGATGTTTCCCATTAATTGAGAGTCTAATATCATGATTTCACATGTTTTCTTGAGAAATTGCAGCTGGGTCTATACCCTATGATTTTAATCTTTGAGAAATTAATAGTTGAAATGTTTGAGATATTGAAGTATATGAGTATGTTGAGATTCTTAGACAAATTACTTAAATTTCCAGATTTCTACTTGAGTTATAAATCTATATGCTACCTATTATGCTTTTGATGAGTTTTAACTTGAGATTTAAATATGGGTTATTGAGCCCTAGTTGAGATTTGCAATTTTATGAACTCTTATGCTATAAGCACCCATGATTTGAGTATTCTGAGATTATTGAGAAATGTTTTGACCTAATGGTCATGGAGTTTTGAAATCCACTTCTCTACATGAGATTACATATTTGATTATTGGGTTCTTGATGAACCATGAGATTATCTTAAAGTGGATTTCCATGAGATGAGCGAGATAAACTAAAGATCGAGTTTGGTAAGTACTACAGTTTCATTCCCCAGAACTACGTGCCACCGTAGGTTTGATATTTTGTAAGTAAGGCCGAGATATTAGGCCCGAGGCTGAGATAAGTGATTACTGAATTGAGTTTATACTCCCTGGAAAGAGTATGATGCTCCTCCCCAACGTGGGGTCTCTTTCTTAGAAGGACAAAACGTTGGAATCCATGTAGCTCCCATGGTTTATGTTAGTTAAGAGAACCTCCCTTGATACAAGTCATTTTACTAATAGTAAAATTACAGATTTGATCCTTAAGACTAGAGTATTTTCCCTTGATATAGGTATTTTTTCCTAAAGCTTAAAATGAGATATTTTCCTAATGTGAATGAAATGCCTTTAAATATGTTTCAAAGTTATATGATTCCAAATTCCAAGTGCTTGAGTTAAATAGAGTTGAGTTCTTGAGCATTAAAGAAGTTTTACTCTCCCTGAGACATATGAATGAGTTGAAAGTATTGTTTAAAGCTTCCTTTAGCCTATGGGTAATGAGAATAAGAGAAGATTACCGATTTCAAAGTTAAACTATGATGACTCATGAGATTTGTGTTACATGCTTCATTCTACATGATTAATGAGCTTTACGTTTTATACTTATTCGAGCCATATGATTCATTACTTATTGTATGCATGATTTGATTAAAAAGTATTGATGTTGTTTTATATAAATGCATGCACCCCTACATACTCAGTACATTCCCAAGTGTTGATCCACATAAATTTCTATGTGTTACATTGTATTATAATGTAGGTTCAAGTGCTTAGTCCCAGCCTCGTCAGTGACTTTCGAGTACCTCTGTCTACATTTCTACAGTGGTGATTCCTAATGGTTTGAGGACCTATCTTCAGACATTTCCGAATTTAAGAGACTATGTTATTACTTTCAATTCATTTCGAGTTAGTTTGGGACCTGTCCCAACAGATCTCTAGTTCATGGATTAGTAGAGGCTTTGTCAGACAATTTATCAGATTGTGATTGTGTTGAGAATTCCAGTATTGTGGTCGTTTGGATCGAGTATTTTCTCTGTATCTCACTTCATATGATATGACTATGCTAGTGTTTGAATTATTTCATCTTGAAATGAGTGTTATTAGTAGACATAGGCTAAAAGGGTTAGCTTGGGACTACTTGTAGCCTTAAGCCCCTTGTGATATCCCGGGAGGTGATTTTGGGTTATTACAGTTTAAGAGGTTGAACCTACCTAAATTTATGGGAACAAAGGTGGAGAAGGACCCACAAGAGTTTATAGATGAGATAGAGAAGATTTTTTGAGTGATTTATGTGCGTGAAGTGGATGGGGTTGAACTAGCAGCTTATCAACTTAAATAGGTAGTAAATCAGTAGTACAATGAGTGAGAAGACTTGAGAGGACAAGATGTTGAGCCTTTTGTGTGGGGCGAACTTGTGGAAGCTTTCCTGGACCGATTCTTTCCCCAAGAGTTAAGAGAGACCAAGGCTGAAAAGTTCATGAATTTGAAACAGGAAAAGACGGGTGTCAAAGAGTACACCCTAAAATTTAATAAGCTATCCCATTATGCTTCAGTATTGGAGGGGAACATGAAATCTCGTATGAGGAAGTTTGAATTCGGTCTTTCGGATGACTTGGTGTTGGAGTGCAAAAAAGCAATGTTGAATAGAGATATGGACTTCTCCAGATTGTCCATCCACATGAAGCAGGTGGAGGATTAGAAAAAGGGTCTTTGAATGAAGGGAGAACGATAGACAGGCCAAAAGGGCCAGACCAGCTGACTAGTACTACAGTCAGCACCAAGACGGTAATTTAGGTAACAAGTGGCCGATGAAAAAGTTCTGGAGCAATACTCAGCCTATAGCCAATGCCTCCATGCCCAGACCTCCAGTTTATTGGCACTTTTAGAATTTCCAGTCTAGCCATGGGCCGAAAGTACAGGATACACAGTCACAAGGGAGTGTGGCGTAACCTGATAGGTCAAACCTATGATGTAACAAGTGTGGCAGTTTGGCACAATATTATGTTATTCTTGTGGCCATCCAGGTCATATCTATAAGGATTTATCGACAGTAAGAGGTAGTGTCGGGGGAGAAAAGTCGCAAGCTAATTGCTCAGTGCCACCACCACCTTCAAAAGGCACTACTTCAGCTAGCTGGAGCGGTCATAATCGGTTATATTCCTTGTCAAATTACCAGAGGGAAGAGTCCTCACAGGAATGTTACAAATCTTCTCCTGTAAAATGTATTATTACTTGACCCAAGGTTTGCTTTGTCTTATGTGACCCCATATGTGGCAGTCGATTTTGGGTTTGAGCCCAAAGTTATAGAGAAACCTTTCTCTGTTTCCATTCTTGTAGGTGATTTTATTGTGGCTAGGAGGATATATAAAAATTGTGTTGTGTCTATCTGTAGTCGTGATACAGTGGAAGATATCATAGACCTTGATATGGTGTACTTTGATGCCATGTTAGGAATGGACTGGCTCCATTCGTGTTATACCATACTAGACTATAGAACTCGAAAGGTTACCTTCTCTTTTTTGAATTGACCAGTGATAGAATGGGAGATGCATTCATAAACACCTAGAGGGAAATTTATATCTTACCTCATAACCCGTAAACTCATTTCCAAAGGTTATTTATATTATATTGTTTGAGTTAAAGATTCAAATACCGAAAGTCCATCTATTTAGTTTGTCCCTGTGGTTAATGAATTTCCAGAAGTCTTTCTCGATGATCTCCCAAGAATAACACCTGATAGGGAGATAGATTTTGGTATTGATTTATGGCCAGATACCCGTTCCATATCTATTTTAACCTATAGAATGGCTCCTTTAGAATTGAAGGAGTTGAAAAAATAGTTAACAAATCTTGTTGAAAAAGACTTTATTAATTCTAATATTTCTTCCTGGGGCGCACCTGTACTCTTGCCCTCTAGATGTGTATAGACTACCGTTAGCTAAATAAGGTCACTATCAAAAACAAATATACCCTTCCTAGAATTGATGATCTCTTTGACCATCTTTAGGGTGCTAGGTGTTTTTCAAAGATAGACCTTTGATAGGGGTTTCATCAGTTGAAGGTTAGGGAGGATGATATTCCCAAAACAGTTTTCCGAACACAATATGACCATTATGAATTCTTAGTCATGTCCTTCGGATTGACTAATGCCCCTGCAGCTTTCAAGGACCTAATGAATAGGGTGTTCCATCAATTTCTAGATCTGTTTGTCATAGTTTTTTTTCTGACATTTTAATTTATTCTAAGAGTGAGAAGGATCGTCCCAATCACCTTCGAATTATTCTTTAGACCCTCAAAGTTCATAGATTGGATGCAAAATTTCCAAGTATAAAGTCTGGCTTAATGCAATTGCTTTCATGGGGCATATTATGTCTAGTGAGGGAATTAAAGTTGATCCCCAAAAGATTGAGGCAGTAAGAAAATGGATCAGACCCATGAATCCAACCGATATTTAGAGCTTTTTTAGGTTTGGCAGGGTATTACCGGAGGTTCGTAGAGAGTTTTTCTTCCATAGCTGCTCTACTTACCAGGTTGACTCAGAAAAAGGTAAAATTTGTATGGTCTGATACTTGTGAAAATAGTTTTGAGAAGTTGAAAGACAAGTTGACTACCGCACCTATTTTGACTCTTCCGAAGGGTACAAAGGGTTTTGTTGTATACTGTAATGCATCCCGAGTGGGACTTAGGTGTGTACTTATGTAGCATGGAAAGGTGGTAACTTATGCATCTAAGCAGTTGAAGGTGCACGAGCAAAATTACCCCACTCATGACTTGGGGTTAGTGACTGTGGTGTTTGCACTTAAAATATAGTGGCACTATCTTTATGGGGTACATGATGACATACTTACTAACCACAAAAGTTTGCAATATGTTTTCTCACAAAAAGAACTGAATCTCAGACAGAGGCGTTGGCTGGAATTGTTGAAGGATTATGACATGAGCCTGCACTTTCATCCGGGCAAGGAGAATGTGGTGGCTGAAACCCTCTGAAAATTATGTATGGTCAGTCTTTATCATGTTGAGGAAGGAAAAAAGAAGATGGTGAAAGATATTCACCGAATTGCAAATCTAGGGGTACAATGTTTAGATTCTGAAGATAGAGGAGTAGTTGTGCATGAAGTACCTAAATCTTCTTTATGTACGGATGTTAAGGAGAAACAGGTGGTGGGTACCATTTTGGTGAAGATTATGAAAGATGTGGGTCAACAAAAGGTAATGTCATTTGAAATTGCCGGTGATGCTATTTCGAGGTACCAAAGTAGGCTGTGTGTACCGAATATGGATTGTTTTCAAGGGAGGATCCTTGATGAAGCTTGCACTTCAAGGTATGTGGTTCACCCAGGCTCTAATAAAATGTACCATGATCTTAAAGCTATATATTTGTGTAATAATATGAAACGTGATGTTGCTGATTTTGTTTCCAAATGTTTGAATTGCTAACAAGTTAAAGTGGAACATTTGAGACCTGGTGGTACTTCCCAAGAGATAGCTTTTCCTATGTGGAAATGGGAGATGATCAATATGGACTTTATCACGGGATTTTTGAGGTGCCGAAACCAATATGATTCCACTTGGGTAATTGTGGACCGGTTGACCAAGTCAATTCACTTTCTGCCAATGAGGACTAACTATTCGGGAGATGATTATGCCAAGTTATACATTAAGGAAATAGTTTTCTTGGATGGGACACTAGTATCCATTATATCCAATCAAGGTACATAATTTTCTTTTTACTTTTTGGCGATCTTTTCAGAGGGGTTTAGGTACCCAAGTGAACCTGAGTACTGCAGTCCATCCTCAGAATAATGGGCAAGCTTAACACACCATTCAGACCCTGAAGGATATATTGAGGGCCTGTGTAATTGACTTCAAGGGTAGTTGGGCAAATCATTTGCCATTGATAGAGTTTGCCTACTATAGTAGTTACCATGCCAATATTAAGATGGCTCCTTTCAAAGCACTTTATAGGAGAAGGTGTAGATCACCGATTGGATGGTATAAAGTTGGTGAAATGCAGTTATTTAGGCTTGATCTTGTACATCAGGGAATGGAGAAGGTGAAAATCATTAGAGAATGACTTAAGATAGCTCAGAGTCATTAGAAGTCCTATGCCGATGTTAGAAGAAGAGAATAGAATTTGAGGTTGGTGATTGGGTATTTCTCAAAGTCTACCCTATGAAGGGAGTCATGCATTTTGGAAAGAAGGGGAAACTTTGTCCTCGTTTTATAGGACCATAACAGATTTTGAGAAGGATAGGTAGAGTTTCCTATGAATTGGGACTGCCCGTGAGTTTAGGCTCCGTACATCCCCTATTCCATGTGTCTATATTGAAAAAGTGTATTAGGGACCATTCCTTGGTGTTGCCTATAGAGGAAATCAATGTGAAAGACTTCTTGATATATGAAAAATAACCCGTTCCTATTCTAGATCATCAATTTCGAAAGCTGAGAAGCAAGGAAATAACTTCGGTTAAGGTACTATGGAAAAAGTAGAAAGTTTAGGAAGCTACTTGGGAGTCAGAGAAAGATTTGCGTGCAAGATACCCAAACCTTTTTTATCCAGTGAATGATGAAATAGAAGTTATAATCCTTGCCTTATTCTTTTTATCTTCTGCTCACTGAGATAAATTGTTCTTACATGTGTTCCGTGTCATCATTTGGGGATGAATGATCCCAAGAGGGGTTAATGTAACACCCCAAAAAAATCTTCTACATGGTATCTGTAATACCCTGATTTTCTGAACCGGAATGCTACATGATGCTTATGATCTCGAAGGACCACAAGCTAATCCATGACTGATATTTGTACCTGTACACTGCAATATGTGTCGTAATAATGCAGAAAACATGAACATGTAGGCCATAAGGTTCAACTGAATAAAGAATCTGATAAAATAACATCCATATGGGTGAAAGATACCCAAAACGACTGAAAACTGAATGAAATCTGAACTAAATCTGAAAGCCTCTAAACATTGTCTGAATAAAGAGTTAAAGGAATATGTCTCTAACTAAATCTGTAAACTGATAGCTAACTATCATAATAAATGAATAAATCAAATCATATCGTCCTCGAAGGAAAAGGACTCACTAGAACTCTGTATACTGGAATGCGACTACTACTGCTGGTCTAGAACTCATGTCTCTAAACCTATGGTGTAACATAAAGAGGAACCACCATAGCGTGAATGTGTCAGTACAACTGGAGCACTGAGTATACGAGTGAGGTAAGCTGAACATAAATAGGGTTACATGCATGAACAATGCTAACTAACTGACTGATATGAACATGAGAGTGCATACATGCATACATAGAAACTGAGATCACAAATGCGTGATAGCTAAATCTGTACGCTAATACATAGTTTATTGATAATTGACCATGACTGATACTGTAGTGATGAATATTTTACTGATAACTGGCCATGACTGATACTGTAATGCTAAATACATGGGTGACTGTGTCTGATAGTCCTGGTATATTGATATCTGAAGAACTATCTGAGTTCTTTTACTGAGACTTAGCCAAAAACTGTGGGAGGTAGTTGTTTAATCGACATGCCTCAATAATGCATATAGCTAAGTTGGGGTCCAATCTCTGCCCCGACTAGAGGGGAGTCAATACCGCGACACTGGTAAGTCAGTTGTGAGTGACCCTCAACTAGAAAGTACTCAAATGAGAATAGTGGGAACCCTAAACTGATAGTTTAAGCCACCTCATCAACCCTAGTCTGAAAGGTTAAGATGTCTCAACCTACACTGGCTACGTAGTTCTGGAACACAAGGATGACTGCTAACAGTCACACCTTAAACTGGCAAATGAGTTCCCATCCTTGGGTTCACACAGTGCTAACTTTTACTCTTATATAAAGAGACCAAACATAATTTAACTGACTGTACATGGACTGAATAATTGACATTCGTTGACTGACGAAATAGTACTACTCTCTTAGAATTTGCTGATATCATGAGATTTCTGAGGTTTCTTGAGTTATATGACTGACTGAGCTTTATAAATTATGGATTGACCGAGATGATCGTTACAACATGACATTTCTCTAGGCGCACATCTATGTTTTTTGGGTACGAATATCCCCAAGACTTAGTGGAAGGCAACTGACACACATGACATGACTTGATCACAAGATTTGGGTCCACAATTCATAATATCGTACATAAGGAATTTCATACTAAGCATGGTTATCAACAACGTATTGCATGGAAAGGATTTTATGTCACATGAAAGTACTTGCACAACCTTAATATAATGTTCATTGCATAATTATACTAGAAACACATATTAATAGCGTGGAAGTTCATGTGGAATCATCATAAGAGTTGACATAGCTGGTCATTTAAATTCTATGGGGTCATTGGAACATGATTCTTAGCATTCTAGGCATTTTAGCAAACACCTTGCATGCACACTTTGGGGCATAGGTTTTCTCAACAATTTTAATCATCTTGAACCACCAAAATTCATGGGTTTTAACTACAAGCATGTATACATCATGGAAGTCGACTTAAATTAATTTCTTGAATCTTAAAAAGTGATCATTTACATGAACAAGGAAATCAAAGTTTCTCATTAAAAAGCATGGTTCTTGAACTCTATGAATAAAAGGGGTCCATAGATGAACGCTACGCATACCTGACTCAGGTTTCTTGACGTTTTTAAACTTGAGGCGTTTGAAATCCTTTGATTCTTAAAGAGGATTAGGTCTTGTTCTTGGAGATTAAATATAGAGAGAAACCCTAGTTTTTATTTGTGAAATAATAATGAGAATAATGGCTGAATTCGTACTTATGTGGGTATATGTAGGCTAGTGATAATTGACCAAAAAAACCCTATTAAAATGACCTGGAAATAAACTGAACGTGGCGTGTGACGGTCAGACTAACGGCCCATCAGTCGTGGACCAAAAATGGGGTTCACTAGATAAGATTTGACGACATAGATGACGGTTCGTCAACTCATCCGTCAGTCCTTATCCAGTACGCCGCTCAACTGCCTTGGCTGTGATGGTCAAAGTTGCAGTCAGTCACTTATGTGGCGGCCCATCAGCTTGGCCATCATACCTGGGCATTTCAGATAGATCCAAGTAAAACGTCCATAACTTCCTCGTCTGATGTCGGATTTGGACAAAATTGGTATCGTTGAAAAGCTAACTCAATTTCCTACATGATAGGAAGTGAAAATCTCAAAAATATTATGTGTACAAATAGAGGTTTAAATTTCAAAGTAAGTCCTAGCATCCTAGAGATGATTTCTAGCTAAGAAAAAGGTACGGGTAATACAATATCTCTCCCTTGAGAACATTCATCCTCGAGTGGAACTGACTGAGAGGGGAACAATAATCAAAACATGAGTATCTGGAATATGATCTTATGAATGACAAACTGAATGCATTATACTGAACATGCATATCTGATGCATGTGTAACTGATTCATGAATGTATGACTTGGGTTCTCGCAATGAGAATGCATATCTTCAAGAGTCTGAATGGTCCTCTCCGCTTAGCTATCTATCAGAGGATGAAACACGTTACTGAGATGGACTTGTGTACCAAGACCCTTTTGGAATATTTTCTAAAAGTGAGAGGTGAACTGTGTACCTCTGTATAAGATGATAGATAATGGAATACCAAGTAATCTGACCAACTCTCTGATATAGAGTTTGGCTGAATAAGAGGTATGAACTGGAAGGAAATGAGCTGACTTTGTCATTCTGTCTACAATAGCCCAAACTGAATCATATTGATGACGAGTTCTAGGCAAACCCATCACGAAGTCCATGTTCACTTCTTCCCACTTACAAGTAGGAATGGTGAACTCCTACATGGACCTACTAGGTTTTTGATACTCTATCTTAACCTGCTGACATGTAGAACACATGGTTTTTGATACTCTATCTTAACCTGCTGACATGTAGAGCACTTACCCATAAACTCTATAACATCTCTTTTCATCCTACTCCACCAATAGATCTCCTGCAAGTCGTGGTACATCTTAGTGGCCCCTGGATGAATAGAGTATCGTGCACTATGCGCTTCTACAAGAATTCGCTGCCCGAAGCCATCTACATCTGGAACACACAAACAACCCTGACAATGAAGAACCCTTGGGAGAAAACCTCAACTTTCTAATTCTGAACTAACTCTTTTAGCTTGACTAGGCTGGGATCCCTGTCTTGCTTTTCTTTCACCTCAGAAACTACAGATGACTCTGAACTACTCTGAATACATACACCACTCTCTGAAGAGTCAACTAAGAGAACACCTAGTCTGGCAAGCTGATAGATTTCCTGGGCTATATTTTTCTTGCTATCCTTAACATGAGAAACACTATCCATGGAGAGTCTACTGAGAGCATCGGCTATAACGTTGGCCTTTCCCAGGTGATAAAGAACACTCAGGTCATAATCCTTTAAGAGCTCTAACTACCTTCTCTGATGAAGATTGAGATCTTTCTGAGAAAAGACATACTGGAGACTATTATTATCTATGAAGACTTCTACATGAACTCGGTATAAATAATTCCTCCAAATCTTTAAGGCAAATACTATGGCTGCTAACTTAAGATCATGAGTAGGATAATTCTTCTCATGGGGATTTAGCTGTCTGGAGACGTAGGCTATGACCTTACCATGCTGCATGAGGACACAACCTAAACGCACTCTGGATGCATCACAATAGACTATAAAATTGTCTGAACCATCTGGAAGAGTTAGAACTGGGGCTGAGGTAAGTCGAGTCTTGAACTCTTAAAAGCTTTTCTCAGAAGAATTTGACCACTAAAACTTAACCTTCTTCTGAGTTAATCTGGACATAGGAGAAGCAATAGAAGAAAATCCCTCGACAAAGCATCTGTAATAGGAAACCAAACCCAGGAAACTCCTGATATCAGAGGAAGAGACAAGGGCAAAGCCAGTTTCTTACAGCTTCGGTCTTCTGAGGATCTCATCTAATTTCATCATCGAAAATAATATGGCCAAGGAGTACTACTGATCTTAGCGAAAATTTGCACTTACTAAACTTGGCGAACAACTAATGATCTCTGAGAGTCTGAAGAACAATTCTGAGATGGTCTGAATGATCACGCTCTATGCGAGAATATACCAGAATATCAGTATTGCTTGAACACCCGATTCATCAAGTCCATGAAAGCTGTAGGGGCATTGGTAATACCAAAGGACATGACTAGAAATTTGAAGTGACCATACCAAGTACGGAAAGCTGTCTTCGAGATGTCACATTCTCTAACTTTGAGCTCATGTTAGCCTGATCTGAGGTCTATCTTAGAGAAATAACTGGCACCCCAAATTTGGTCAAACAATTCATCTATCCTGAGAAGCGGATACCTGTTCTTGACTGTGACTTTGTTAAGCTAACGATAATCAATACACATACTGAGAGAAACGTCTTTCTTGCACATGAATAAGACTATTGTACCCCATGGGGATATACTGGGCCTAATGAATCCCTTATCTAAGATATCCTTCAACTGATCAGTTCCTTGAGTTCTGTTGGTTCCATTCTATATGGCAGAATAGAAATAGGCTGAGTATCTGGGAGAAGGTCTATGCCGAAGTCTATTTCCATTTCAGGAGAAATGCCTGGAATATCTTCGAGAAAGACATCTGAATATTGATTAACCATATGGACTGATTCAAGACTGGGAGATTTGGAACTGGACTTCTTTAGATGCACGAGATGATACATACACCTCTTTGAAATCATTCTGCTTGCTTGAAGGTAGGAAACAAGCTGACCCCTAAAATATGTACTACCCTTCCACTCTAGGACGGTCTCATTCAGGAACTAAAATTGAACTATCTGGGTTTTGCAATAGACTGTGGCATAGCAAGAATGAAGGCAATCCATGCTGAGAATGACAGCAAAATCAGTCATTTCTAATTTGACTAAATCTGCTGACGTGGATTTTTGAAATATCATAATCGGGCAGTTCTTCTATACCCTCCAAGCCATAATGGTTTTATCTACTGGGGTAGAGACTGAAAAGGGCTCTGCTAAAATTTTGGGACTAATTCGGAAATCGCCTGTTGTGTAAGGAGTAACAAAAAAAAAAGGTTGCACCATGATCTAGCAAAGCGTAAACATGAACATGTAAAATCGATAACGTACCAGTAATGACATCAGGAGAATTTTCCTAATCCAGTCGAGTCTGAAGAGCATAGAGTCTATTTGGGCATTGCCCACTGGTAGCACTGGAAGTGGCACCCTGTAGGTTCGAGCGATTGAACTGAGCTGTGGAACAGTTTTGATAACCCTGATAACTGAACTGAGGACAATCTCTGACTCTATGCCCTGGCTTCCCACAACAAAAAAAAACATCACTACCAGCTCTACAAATACCCTGGTGGTTCTTACCATAAGATTTACATAGGGGATTAGTTCGGGCATTGCTAACACTGCCCTGAGATTTAAAGTCGGGTACTCTATCTCTAAACTTAGGAGCTGGAGCACTGGCTGAAGAATGACTTAGGATGAAATTGGGAATGATTTTCTCCCTCTGATTTAGGCTGAGCAAAACTAAAACTGCCTGATCTTGCTCTTTTATTCTGCCTCTCCCTAGCCCTAACCTTTTGCTCCTCTATTTTCTGAGTATAGGTCATGAGCCTGGCTAAAGTCATATCACTGTTCAGCATTGCAGATCTACACTCATTTACCACCCTATCATTCACTCCTAACACGAACTTGCTCATCTTAGCCCTATTGTCTGCAACCACATGAGGGGCATATTTAGAAAGCTGAGTAAATCTGAGAGAACCGTCATATTTCCCTACCTGAAGTTGATAAACTCAAGAACTTTGTCCTCCCTCAGCTCTTGCGGAAAAAATCTGTCTAAGAAATCCTTGACAAATTCTTCCTACTCTATTAAACCTGCATCCTCTAAACTCTCACACTTTCACTGTTTGTACCAAGTATGAGCAACTTCTTATAACTAGTATGCGGCTAAATCGGCACTCTGAACAAAAGTAACTCCCATGATGTCAATGACCTTCTGAACTTGGTCAATGAATTCCTAAGAGTCTTCATCAGACTTAGACCCGAAGAAAGATGGAGGGTTCATTCGAGTGAAGTCCTGAATTTAGTTGCTACAGAATTGGCCACTGGATTGGCTAGAATAACTGGTGGCCATTCATTCTGTGCAGCCACGGACTGAGCAAGTGTTATGAATGTGAATCTAAACTCTGCATGAGAAACATGCTCGCCCAAAGGGTCTTCGAGCTGAGGAACTGGCTTGTTTCTTCTCTTTGGAGGCATATTCTGGAATAAAAGAAGAACGAATTAGACTGAGAGTTTAACTTGAGATTATGCTCACTAGCACGACATGAATAATAAAAGAAGGGAAACGATTCCTAAAACATCTTATACCCTCCTGTACATAAATATGGCGCGTAACACACCCATGCACAAGACTCTACTAGATGTGACTTTAAGACTTCCTAGGACTCTATTAAACCTTAGGCTCTCATACCAAGATTGTAAGGCCTTGATTTTCTCAACTAGAATGCTACATGGTGCTTATGGCCCTGAAGGACTACAAGCTAACCCATGACTGATATCTGTTCCTATACACTATAATATATATCATAATAATATGAAAAACATAAATATGTAGGCCATAAGGTTCAACTGAATAAAGAATATGGTAAAATAACACCCATATGGGTGAAAGATATCGAAAATGACTGAAAACTGAATCAAATCTGAACTAAATCTTAAAGCCTCTAAACACTGTCTAAATAAGGAATTGAAGGAACATGTCTCCAACTAACTCCATAAACTGATAGCTAACTAAAATAATAAATGAATAAATCAAATCATATCGTCCTCGAATAAAGAGGACTCACTGCAACTCTGTATAGTGGAATGCGACTGCTGCTGTTGGTCTGGAACTCATGTCTCCGAACCTAAGGTCTAACATAAAGAGGAAGCACCATAGCATGAATGCATCAGTACAACTGGAGTACTGAGTATATGAGTGAGGTTGGATAAACATAAATAGGGTTACATGCATGAACAGTGGTAAATAGCTGACTGATATGAACATAAGAGTGCATACATGCATACATAGAAACTGAGATTGTGAATGCATGATAGCTAAATCTGTATGCTAATACATAGTTTACTGATAACTGATCATGACTGATACTATAGTGCTGAATACATGGGTAACTGTGTCTGATAGTCCTGGTATACTAATATCTGAAGAACTATCTGAGTTCTTTTACTGAGACTGAGCCTAAAACTATGGAAGGTAGTTTTTTAACTAACATGCCACAATAATGCATATAGCTAAGTTAGGGTCTAATCTCTGTCCCGACTGAAGGGGTATGAATACCGTACCACTGGTAAGGACAGTTGTGAGTGACCCTCAACTGGCAAGTACTCATATGAGAATAGTGGGAACCTTAAACTAATAGGTTAAGCCACCTCATCAACCCTAGTCTAATAGTTTAAGATGTGTCAACCTACGCTGGCTACGTAGTTCTGGAATACAAGGATGACTGCTAATAATCACACCTTAAACTGGTAGGTGAGTTTCCATCCTTGGGTTCACTCGGTGCTAACTTCTACTCCCATCAGAAGAAACTGAACATGATTTATCTAACTGTACATAGATTGAATAACTGACATCTATTGACTGACGAAATAGTACTACTCTCTGAGAATTTGCTGAGATCATGAGATTTCTGAGGTTTCCTGAGTCATATGAATGACTAAGTTCTATCGATTGTGGATTGACCGAGATGATTGTGACGACATGACATGGATCTACGAACATAGCTATGTTTTGTGGGTATGAATACCCCCAAGACTCAATGGAAGGCAATTGACACACATAACATGACTTGATCACAAGATTTGAGTCTTCAATTTATAATATCGTACATAAGGGATTACATACTAAGCATGGTTATCAATAACGTATTGCATGTAAAGGATTTCATGCCACATAGAAGTACTTGCACAACCTTAATATCATGTTCATTGCATAATTATACTAGCAACACATATCAATAGCATGGAAGTTCATATGGAATCATCTTAAGAGTTGACATAGATGGTCATTTAAATACTTTGGGGTCATGGGAACATGATTTTTATCATTCTAGGAATTTTAACAAACACCTTGCATGCAACTTTGGGGCATAGGTTTTCTCAACAAGTTTAATCATCTTGAACTACCCAAATTCATGGGTTTTAACTACAAACATGCATACATCATGGAAGTTAACTTAAATTAATATCTTGAAGCTTAAACAATGATCATTTACACGAACAACATCACATAACAATAAGGAAATCAAAGTTTCTCATTTAAAAGCATGGTTCTTGAACTCTATGAACGAAAGGGGTCCATAGATGAACACTACGCATACCTGACTCAGGGTTCTTGACGTTTTTGAAATTGAAGGGTTTGAAATCCTTTGATTCTTGAAGAGGATTGGGTCTTGTTCTTATATATTAAATATAGAGAGAAACCTTAGTTTTTGTTTGTGAAATAATAATTAGCATAATGGCTGAATTCGGACTTATCTGGGTATATGTAGGCGAGTGGCAATTGATCAAAATAACCTTGTTAAAATGACCTAGAAATAAACTAAATTTGTCATGTGATGGTCCGTCAAACACTTTACGGTCTATCACTTAGCCCATCAGAGGTGGACCAGAAATGGGGTACACTAGATAAGAGTTGACGGCATGGATGATGATCCATCACAACTTTGATGGTCTATCAACTCGTCCGTCAGTCCTTATCCAGTACATGGCTCAACAGCCTTGGCTATGACAGTCAAAGTGGTGGTCCATCACTTATGTCGTGGTCCATCAACTTGGCCATCATACCTAGGCGTTTCTGGCAATTCCAAGTAAAACGTCCATAACTTCCTCGTCTGATGTCAGATTTGGACAAAATTGGTACCTTTTGAAAGCTAACTCAATTTCCCATGTGATAGGAAGTGAAAAACTAAAAAATAAAACGTGTACAAACATAGGTTTATATTTTGAAGTAATTCCTAGCATCCTTGAGATGATTTCTAGCTAGGAAAAAGGCATGGGTATTATAGTATCTCACCTAGTAGAATGTTAAAGAGGCTAGCAACTTGAAAATTTCCTAAGTGTCAAAAGGACTAAGTCATATTTTAAGCTCCTAAACATGTTTGATCTCTAGATTAATTTTTCCAATCTTGAGATATGGATTTTTAAGTTATTTTATGTTTTGCGGAGTAAAAGGGATGTATCGGGAAAATTTCATATTTTTCGAATAGTATTAGAGGTGAAATTAGATGTTGGAAATAGTGAACCAACGTGAAGTCGATGGGCCGTGTTGATGAATGCATCGATGAAAAAGTAAACCAACGCGATATCGACGGGTTCCGTCGGTGCCAAGTTCGTGATTTCTTTTAAAATTTCAGCTCAAGAGGGGTAATTAGTCAATTCCCCTCATCTAAAATCTGTCTTAACACAAAATAAAATCATTTTTAGGGAAAAATACATCATAAACCTCTTACAATCTCTCAAATCAAAAGCCCTAGTCTCTTCCCCTAAGATCAAGAGTTTATCTTTGAAGTCGAGAATTTTAAGAACTTAAGAAAAATTTGGATTCCACCCTTCCTCCGAAGTGATCTAAGGTATGTCGGTTTTTTTAAAAACAATATGGGCATAAGGAAATTGTTTCAATACCATTTAAATGTTGTAAGATCATGTATTTGTGAAGCTTTTTAGAAATATATATACAATCTTGTATTATGAATTCTTTAATGATATTACTGTATTGGTCTTGAGGCCTTTCCCCTAAATTTATTTGTACTCGTATATATGTATGTATGGAATATGGTTTGAATATTTAATTAAGATAATGAACATATGGAATCCCTCTCTCGCTATGATTTCCCAGTCTTTTCATATGATATGGATTATTTTGAATACATCTTGAGAAGCATGATACAAATGTATTGATTATTGCTTATGATTTGACTATAGTTTTGAATTGAAGAGAGGGGCTTTTACATGTTGATAAATTTTGAAAATAAATAATGAAGAATTGCAAGGTTTGTCAAAAATACATGACCACCACATGTTTTGTTGAAATGTTGGAAAGAGGAATTCATTGCAAAATTTGACAAATGTTTTGAAGTATGAATCTTCTTTAATTGTTTGAAGTATGGTGGTCCAAACTTTATTTTTCAAAGAAGAGATTATATTATGATATTTTATGGATTAGAGATTCTACTTTCAAGTCAATGGTATGACAATAATATATAAGTGAATGCCATAATAGAGTAAGAGTTTCAACTTGATTTCAGAGAATATGTCTTAAAGAGCTAAAAATGGGCTTAAAAAGGGTTAAGTGGTTGCCCGAAGAAGGCTTGATTTTAAATAACTCCTAGTCCAAAGTTGTATTTTGGTGATAGAGGTTTCATTACATCCCCAAGTGGGATTATACACTGTCCTAGTGCCCTGTGGCGTATCAGAGACAGAGACTCCAATTCTTGCGGCAAACTTGAGTTGGGGGCTTGGCTGCCGAGCCAAGGGTAGATTCCATATAACCATGGAATTTCAGAGTTGTAGGGTATACCAGATAGCTCAGAAGTAATGAAAAGTATAGAGTTACATTTACAAGATTGTTTTAAGAATATTTGAGATAGCCCATGTATTTTTTACTATTTCATGCATAATGTTTTATGACTTGATCTCACCTATGTTATATATGTATAACTTCATTCTTTTGGATTGCTCTAAGTACCAGTACAATTGTATTGACCCCCTATATTTCAGGGTTTGAGGCTCAGTCTAGAGGTCTTGCTAAGCTATCAAGTTTTTCAGAAAGAAGTGAAGTATGCAGTTGATGAGCCTTCTTTATTCCGGAAGGCCTATTTCTTTTAAGATACTTGTCATTTACTTTGGTTTAGGTCTGCTAGAGGCCTTGTCCTAGTTTAAGACAGTTTGATAATTTCATATGTAATAGAGATTTTGCAGACTGGAACAGATGTTGTAGAGTTGTTGATTTACTTATTTCAAAAATGGTAAACCAAACTCAGAGTATTACCATGATTTCGTTTGTTATATTCCACATCTTTTTTTCATAATTATTATGAGTGGTGTTCTTGAGTACCAGACAGGAAGGGGTGCCAGAGCCTACATGATACGGGATGCTCGTCGCGGCCGGGGTCTCAACTCGTGTCGTGACACTTACTCTGGGCTAAAATTAAGCCCTAGGCTAAATTGGGGATTTGGATGCAAACAATAAAATTCAAGCATGATTTCATGGAATTCTTTCCTTAATCTTGAAGATAATCGCGATACAAGATGATAATTAGGCTCCCAAGTCACCCCCTACCCCATTACCAATTTTGTGTTATTACACTCATTTTGGGGTTCCTAGGTCTAAATAGTGAAGGGGATATGCCTGAAATGCTTCATGGGACCTTTATATATCCCCTATAAGTTGTCAGGTGCCACTGTCGCGGTCACATCGGTCGTGATCGTGCTCCCACGATCGTGGTTGCACCAGATGACAGCAAACTGAAAAATAAGTTTTTGATACTCCGAACTCATCCGAAATACAAATAACATGATCCAATAGTGAATTTTGAGTGTAAATAACATTTCAAATCCATTGGAATTATCAAAACTTTCATAGGAGATCGTTTAGGCAAAAAGTGGGGACCACACCTATACTTTTATCAATTATCATAAAATCTGCTCAATAGCTCAATATAACTTTGGGAGCCTTGGGACACGAACCAAGGGATTCCCTTGCATAAATTTGATATTTCAGACGAGATGGCAAAGTTGGATTTTCCATTTGAGGTTGTTTCGACTAAATGTGGGTCTCACACCCATTCTTTCCAATTTTCCACTTTCCGTCTAATAGGACAAAATGAGCTCGAGTTTATTGGAACCCGAACCAAATATCTACCTAGACTAATATCGATATTTCAAATCTCCTGGCCCAGTCAAAATTTCCATCTGAGATTGTTTTGCTGAAGTTTTTGCCCGGTGGCCATTTGGAACTAGCGAAGACTTCAAAACTGAGAATTTGCTTTAAAAACCAAATGAACTACCCGGTAACCGAACCGTTAGTCCCATCAAGTCAGAAATGACTTGGGGCAACTATGGAGTAGCTTAAATAATGAAGATAAGTATAAATATGGAAAATGACCTAAAGGGTCATTACAATATCCACTAGTAAAAGGACTTTCGTCCCCGAAAGTCAATGAATAGAAAGAAGCTCAAAAGCTCAAAAGGATAAGGTATTGGGCCACATGTTCCAAGGATGACTACCCAAATAACCTAAACGCAGAGAAAACACTTCTATGGGATTTCACCACAGGTATCCCTTTTTCAATAAACTCTCTTATTGTACTTCCAAAATAGCCAACTCAACTTAACCACTAACTGTCCTCCAACATTACTGAAAAAGTTGATGCATGCATAGTTGAATCACATCACACTAATACCATCTCTATATCCACATAAATCAACAATGGCTTATCTAATCCCAAAGTAAACCAAGACATAAGTTTTAAAACTGACTCCAAATCCAAAAATAATATTCCTTTACAATTTTTGCACCCGCTGTCTACCCCAAACCAGGTGGAAAAGCACCTAAGTCTCGTCCACAAAGTCTCATCACAGAGAACTCAAAGAACTGAAGTGGATCCATTGAAAATCTATAAGGCAAACATAAGAATAATCTTATAAGGCTCTATCTGGGCATACAAATAGAGATAATCACGGAATATAATTTATGACAATGTTGTAACCAGTTCAGGTGAAAATTAAACTAAAATTTTAAAATCCAAGGTATAACTAATCATTACTAAATATTCAACTCTAGGATGTCTCATCCACCGAGAATATAGCCATACCGAATCCAACTCTAGAATATTACTCCCACTGAGTAAATCATCAAAAATTCTTTAAGAAAACTGAAACTCGAGGTCAAAACTGAAATAACCAATATGGGGGCCCATGGGCTATCATCTAAACATTTATTAACTATAATACAACCGAAGTCCAGAAGACCGAATCGGCAGTCATCTAGTAGGCTCAACCAACCTATAAATGAAATTTGAACAAGGACAAGACTATAACAAAAGTTGCATTCAAGTTCTACAACAACAAGATGAAATCTCAATATCAATGTTGAACTGCTCGGTCTCAAATATCAAAATTAAAACTAACCAGAAGTAAGAATTAATGCTCCACATTTATCATACTTCCAAGTTGCCATTCAAAGGAGTCAAATTCGAGATTGAGCCAATAAGGCTATATCAATGTCAACTATCTCAAATCGACTCTAATATCCAAGATCAACCATACCAAGCCACAGTTGAGACATATCTGGAGAGTAACATCACCACTGACTGATAATCACAAACAACCAATGCTATATCAACTGAAGGGAACAGAATATCATAACAAATAGAACTCATCAAAAGCACAAATCATTAGCTGAAAATGCATATAACCCACTCCATATCTGCTGAAGGGAATGAACTATCCTAACATACTCAAAAACTTCCCAAGGCTTAAAATCCCACTAGAAATGGCAAAAACTCTAGAAATTCAGAAAAATGCAACATAAGTCGGAAACTAACCAATCTAATACTCCATCTAGGCGAAGAAATAGCTACAGACTCATACCATTTAGGTAAATCACTCCACCAATCATCACTAGGACAAGAGAACACTGAAATGGGGATTTCCTAAATCAACCTAAGAACAACATCATTGAAGAAGAAATACCAATCTCAAAACCAAGGTCAAAGTCAAAACCACCACCAAAGAACCAACAACTCAATCTAAAGAGTTTCTAATTTGCCAACTTAAGAAGCGATCCTAGGAAAGGCCTCCTACTTTCTGCTCTCTTACACCACTCAAGATAAAACTATATCCCAGTAACAAAGGAGTGCCTAACCTCCGTACTAACAACAGGGAAAACTATCCCAAGGGAACAATCCCAACATACCTATGAGATGAATCCACGATATCTCAACATCAACATCAAAATCACTATCAGATTAAAAAACAACCATAATTGAAGAATGGACCTGACCTCAGACTGGTCTACTTAACAAATGGGTTATATCTAAAGGGATAACAAAAATAAAATCATTTAAAAACTAAGAGGCAAGTCTCACGATCTTAAACTCAAAAATAGTCAACATAACTAAATTGCCTACTCAAAATCTACAAAAACCATCGAAGGTCACTTACCTTCGATAGGACAACACATCTTAGAATCAATCTAATACAGCCAACCAAGAGGGAACACATTCAACCTCACCACGCTCGGGGAAATAAATCAGTAAGTTGGGCTATACCT